>NC_060188.1:64696646-64996646 GCF_021184085.1 Oncorhynchus gorbuscha
CGTGTCCTTGTTTTGTATGTCGTGTTCTGTATTATTTGTTCTGCACCCAGAACTCTGGGTCTTGTTGTTCCTGTATGCTATTTTATGTTTAGATAAGAATTGTATACCTGTCATGTATACCTATACACCATTCATGTGTGTTTAATAAAAATATTTGAGAAAAAAAAAAAAAAAAGTGCATACAGAAGACACTGCCTTAAGTTGCTCTTTACTAACTCTTACATAACATGTGTTCGACAGTGGAGACACCTCCATGGTCTTCCGTGCATGATATCATGCCAGTGTGTGTCACAATAGATTTGTCCATTAGGCCATCCACACTTTTTATTCTCCCATAGAGGGATTGGATACATCAGTGGATACATCAGTGTTACCTAGTGGACAAGAGGGAACTCACTGCCTGGTGTTGGTTTTTCATGACCAAGAAACTCTGGGTCCTAGTTATTGGTTAATCTGTTCAAGTCACGTGGTCAAACTCATGGCTTGAGTTGTAGTACAATTCTTGGTTAGCATAGAAGGTCTCTCTCTCTCTCTACCCCTCCCTAGCTTTTTCTCTCTTCCATGTCCCTCTGCTGCTCAGTGTGTCAGCAGGTTAAGTTGTAACCCAATAGTGCAGTGCCCTTCACCTCATAAAGCTGCTCTATCAACCTCAAGTCACCCCAACTTATAGACTTCCACTGTTTTCTCATACAAACGACCAAATCACATAGAAAACTAAATACATGTATTCCATTTCTGTGGAATTGATTTTTAACACTAATATTCCCAGTTGACTAATGTTTATGTGTGTGTCTCTGTCTGTCTCTCTGCATTGGTCGTCTTACTCCAGCGCCATGCTGCATCATGATGTTCTTTGTGTTGATGTTCACACGGTTCTGGCTGATCAGCGTGCTGTATGCCTGTTGGTTTTTCGTCGACTGGGAAACGCCGTCGAAGGGGGGCCGCAGGTTCCACTTCCTGCGCCACCTACGTGTCTGGGACTACATGAGGGACTACTTCCCTGTTAAGGTGGGATGACTTTACTGACTTTACAGATTTTACTGATTTTACTGCGAGCTGCTGTTGTCAGAACTGTAGTGTAGAGTTGTCATCTTTTTAATGTTTAGTTGAGAATACATGTTTAATATAAATCCAGACCATTCTCATACATTCTCTGTGGGAGGGCATATACTATGGTCATGTAAAGTCCTTTATTCTATTTATTGGTTAGAGGTCAGGCAGTATCTCCCAACATCTCTTGCTACCAGTAAACTCTATCATCCTCATCTCAAATCCCCCTGTGTTATTTTCACTGGAGGCTAGAGTGGATGAGTCCAGCGATCTGGCAGTGGCTCCTCAGCCCTTATCTCTATACAGGAGCAGGCAGGGCCCAGCCAGACAGTGCAACTGATAATGCCAATTATAGAATGAGGTCTCTTGTTGTGTGGAGGTATGTATGCTCCCTCCGCATGATAGCCACATCCTCCTGCTGCCCATTCTGATCCCACTGGAATTGGCTCATTTGCTGTCAGATCTCATTCTTTGTCAGGTCTCCGCTTAGGAGTGATGCCAGAAAAATACATATAAGTGTTTGTGTCTGTATTATTTGGGGGGCTTATCAATAAAAGAGCAGGGCTCAGGTCAGTGCATGTTTTTTGACACGAGGGAGGGATGGGCCCTTCCACAGCTGTTGCCAGTTGATGTCTCCATCTAGTGGTGGAATAGGGATTGTGCATAGAGAGACAAGTTCTGCTGAGAGACATGTTGGAATTGATTTGATCATCAATGGTCTTATCCTAAGAACTGTCTCTGCTGAGATGGGTCCACGCTCTTGCCCTTGGTCAGAATTTTCACTTTGTTGTGTACTAATAAGCACTGATAAGCATGTGAACATCAACAACAAAATGGCTCAGCAGTGTATTTCTCCTTCCAGTTACAATGCAGAACGTTGTTATCTACTATAAATTATTTCAAATTTTCAATCGGGTCACATGAGTAATTATAAATTATTTGCCATTGTTAAAACCATGATTGTTGTTCTGACAGTAATAAAAATGGAGCCGACAGTTCTCCCATGCTTCTAGCTCTTAGAAAACTTTGCAGTATTTTGGTGTTTTTGTGTTATTTTGTTAGCGCTAGAAACACAAGCATTTCGCAACAACCCGCAATAACATCTGCTAAACACGTGTATGTGACATTCGATTTGATATAGACCTATTTTTTCGCTTGAAGTGAGTGACAGTGTCTCTTTTTTAAAGCTTCTTTTGATCATCGTAATCAAAGATAAAATTGGTATTTTCAGATGACCTTAGAAATTAGCCTCAGATAAATGTAGTGTTTATCTTATTCAGAGATGTTTAAATCTCCAAGGACAGTCTACGTGGGACATACCAATGTAAACCTTAACAACAATGTTTATACCACATCCAGAGACCACTTTTGGTGGTCAAATGGCCACTGGATTGATGCAAATAATCACGATATCATTCTGACAGGTAGGCTAGTTTGTAGCTAGTTAACATTTCATTGAGAAGGTTATTGGGAAAGCCTTTCCATCTACCAGAAGACGGCTAGGATTGCTATATTTTTCTTGTTCTTTAATTGTTTGAAACCTGGACTTTTTTCTTTATATTATGAGGCATGTCTTAACTTGCTTCAAAGTAGCCTATAGAGGCAATTACTTTATAAAGACTTCCTCGGATGCGTTCTATTGGTTTTCTGTCAACTTTCTTTCATTGTCTAGCAGCCAAAGGCATTATCCTGTTATCCTAGTCATATTAGCAACCCATGATAGTTCTTGCATCTTTAGTTCTTCCCTCTTTCTATATTTCTAACGATATTTCCGTCCATGAAACTGTTTGCATGTGTGGTGCACATTTTAGAATGGTGTTTTCCCGCAAATTGCTTTTTGGAATATTTGCATGTAGGCCTACCGCCGTGTGCACATTGCTGTGCCTAAAATGTATAGTTTATCAACATTTTAAGCTAAACATTCTAATCTGTTCCATCAACCTTATGAATTTATATGGCATATGCCTCCACTACACTACTTTGATATGCATCATGGGGATTAAGAAGTGAGTGTACGCAATGCACGCAGAAAAAAATACGTGGGTTTATGACGTAAACTTGCGTATACCCTTCACTACACCACTGAGAAAAACTGTATTAGAGAGAGTAATGTCTCCCTCAAGCAAAACATGAATTGGTTCTGAATGCCACATTGTGAATTTACACAGATCGATTCCACACGGGAATTTACAGTCAACGAGCATCATCATTGTTAGTTCATATGGACTTTCCTTCATTTCTCAAGAAAAGATACAGTACATTAAACATAACCAGATACCAAGTACCAAACAAAGATCACTTCTTCAAACCTGGAATGTAATTTCCCATGTATTATGCCCTAAATGCCGACAGAGCATCTGACTTCATGCATTTTTAAGCCTGGAATAAAGAGCAAATGTTAGTCTGAACAGAGCAGTGTCCTTCAGAGGGTGTCATCGGTTTCACTGAGGTCTGGTTCTCCACTACCATCCCTAATGACAGCGTCATTTCCTCCGCCTGCACCCCGACATGCAAACTGAAAACAAGTGACTATAGTTTATAGACACAGACTCCTCTCATCACTTTGAATTTGGAGAATGTATACACTTTTTGTCATGTTTGAACCCAACTCCAAGCCAAGATCCAACAACATGCCTAAAACCTCTGCTGAGTTCAAATGGTAGAGTTAAATATGATGTAGGTTACTGTATATCAAGCATGAGTGGGAGATTATGTGAAAAATAGGTTCACTGTATCAGCGGGCATAGGAGTGGGCACCCATTTTGATTGTAAACATGGAGGAAAAGGAGCTGATAAAAATAGAGGCTGTCTCCAGTACAGACCAAAATAATAATTGGCCAGTGTTCTCTCTCTATGGCAACCAATGACTAGTGCTCCATTCTCACTCATACGACATCTTTGTTGGCCAATAAGCCAAACTCGGATTAAGCTTCATTCCCCAATATACATTCAGTACACTCCCAAACATGCATTCCCCACGCTGAGATATTGGGGTCAGCCATATATCTCCAGACATCCGAGGACTGCATGGCCCCAGACAACAGAATCAGAAATATTATTGGCATATTTAGTCTTAGAGCTTGACTAATTCTGTAATCTGTTTTTGGAAACAGCAAAATCTCATGATTAGACAGAGGACTATAGACAAACAAGAGAAGGAACGAGAGAAGGTCAAACGGGTTATTAACAATTGGTGGTTCATCCTTGAATGAATCATCTCAATCCATTAAGTCAATGCATCCCACCCAAAGCCTGCTTAGTGTTTACTATGACTACCCTCGTTTTGCTAGTGAGAGGTTAGCGTAGCCCTATAACTAATAGGTGGGGACTTGATTATTGGAGCTCATTGGCCTTGAACTGCTAATTTCAAACACTGAGGTCGATACAAAAAGTTTTTTTAGCAGCTTTGGTTTGGCGTGTATGGGCATAACATTCCCGGCACATGGCTAGCTAACAAGAAACTTTGCCCCCATCCAGAACCTGTGACCATCCTATCAAGGGAGACAACAGGCATGATCCTTCCCCCTGTTTATCTCCTATCTGCCCGTGCAAAGAGACAGGCGACACTGGTTAATACTGGTTAGAGGCAGGATAGTCTCTACTCACAGCCCCTGTGGAGGCAGGCGAACAACAACTAGAACTCACACAGGTGACACGTGATGAAGATACACATGACATGAAGATATAGGCCAAATACCTGGAAGTCAATTCATAGGCTTCCTAGAGAGTATGGCATTCAATATATCTTTGAAACGTTTCAGAAAATCTCTCACAAAGATTCAGATTTAGAAATTAATGTGATGCACCCTGTTTACTGTATAGTATATAACTGCATAACTATTATGACTATTGAATTCACAAGTGAAACCCCTGTGTGTTGCAGCTGGTGAAGACAGCAGACTTGGACCCCGGGAAGAACTACATCCTTGGTTTCCATCCCCATGGGGTGCTGGTGGCTGGAGCCTTCATTAACTTCTGTACGTACGCTACAGGTTTCAGGAAGCTGTTCCCTGGCCTTGACAGCTTCCTGCTGATGCTGCCTCTCTGGTTCAGAGCCCCCTTCTTCAGAGACTACATCATGATGGCAGGTTAGTGGGGTTGGGGTTAGGTCAAGGCCGGGTTACTGTGAAACACTTTGACATACAGTATACAAAACATTAAGAACTCTTTCCATGACAGACTGACCAGGTGAATCCAAGTGAAAAGATATCATCCCTTATTGATGTCACTTGTTAAATCAACTTTAATCAGTGTAGATGAAGGGGAGGAGACCAGTTAAAGAATGAGTTTTAAGCCTTGACAATTGAGACATGGATTTTGTATGTGTGCCATTCAGAGGGTGTCCCGAATGTTTGGTATGCTCAATGTATGTTGCTGTAAAGACGATGGTAATATAAATACATCGGATTCACTAGTTGATTGATTGGGGACAACCAGCATGATGCAAATTAACATCTTTGTGTTTGATCATCGTTCGACAGTGAAGAATAGTGTACCAAACTTTCCTCCCCACTGTTACGAACACCTGACTTGTGAGTCTAATGTATTTCCCAGGTCTAATTCCCTCGGACAAGGAGAGTGCCAGCTATCTGTTACGTCGACAGGGAGGTGGGAATGCCGTTGTTATAGCAGTGGGAGGAGCCCCCGAGGCCCTGGACGCACGCCCTGGCGCTTTCAACATTCTCTTGGCCAATAAGAAAGGTTTCGTCAAACTGGCAATGGAACATGGGTAAGACCAGTGCCAGAGGGGGAGAAGGACATTTTATTATCTTTGTCTCTGATGAAATATTGTAACTATTCTCATGGTTGCACAAGGGACTTCAATTGTATCAATCACTTCATCATAGTTTGATATGAATATGTACTGTGTGTACTTGTGGGCAGCTTCCTGAAATAGTGACTTGTGTAAGCCCTTTGGGAATTTCTATTGGCCGCGTGCAAGCACTGTATGACATGCAGAGGGACGAGTCAAGTGACACCAGTGTTACACAATTCAGTTTTCCCTTGACTTTGCTGGTTATACAGCAAGTCCAGCTACAGTCGCTCACAACCTATTTTGTGGGATACACAAAGCTTGCTCAAATCACGTGTTTTACATGACTGCTTGTGAATTTCAATAGTAGAGTAGTTTAGGAATAACTTCAACACCTAGTAGTGAAATGGAAACTGCATGGGTCTGCGTTCTACAAATATACTGTACCTTGCAAACTCATAGAGATGACCGTAACAAAACTCCTGTCTCACCTCACCTCTCCGCTCCCCTCCTCATCTCCTCCACCCATTCCCTCCGTAGTGCCCATCTGGTGCCAGTCTTCTCCTTTGGAGAGAACGAGTTGTTTGACCAGGTGGGGAACCCTCGAGGCACCTGTCTCCGCTGGATTCAGGACAAGCTGCAGAGCATCATGGGTATCTCTCTGCCCCTCTTCCATGCGCGGGGCATCTTCCAGTACAGCTTTGGTATCATACCCTATAGGAAGCCCATCAACACTGTGGGTGAGTCACTGTCTGATCTTCACTGTCACTCTGAATTACTGCCTAGAACATTGTTCCAATTTCATACTTAAGTAGACCAGATAACTCTAAGCAAGGTTTTAGAAATGTTGGGCCTTGCCAGTTGAAGCCAGAGGGGTTATCAGTAGTTGTTCACTATATCTACCCAATTTATTTATCCTTTTCTCTAGCTTAAAGGCACTGTTGCAAAGGCAATTGTTGTTTTTGGCAGTAAACTATCTGGCAGAGAGGGACACATTTGCCCATTGGATATATTTGACTTGCTAGATAGTTTGATTGCATCAGTTGGCTGCAACCTCTCAGCAACAGTTGCTGGCACTGTGTACATCTATTTGGCAATCCCAACTTGAAAATGACATCATATTATGTGAAACAAATACTTTCAATAAAAATCATATCCAAAAAGCAAATACATTTTTGCACGTTATGCACTACTACAGTAACCTATATTTGAATGTGATGTCATCATGCATACCCTTTGACCTTTCCACAGTGGGACGGCCAATCAGAGTGGAGAAGAATGAAAAGCCCACAGAGGAAGAGCTGGATGCCCTCCATCAGCTCTACACAGAAGAACTCAGCCAGCTGTTTGAGGAGCACAAGGGCAAGTACGGAGTGCCAGAGAACCAACACCTTAGCTTCGTCTGAGCAGAACACACAACCAGGAGTGAGAGAGAGAGAGGGTAGAGGGAGAGAAAAGAGAGGGGAGGAGCAGGAGAGGAAAGAGAGGCTTCCAAACCACCTTTGGCGTTGCACCACCAAATCCTCTCACTTGACTTTCCTCAAACAGATAAACCTTTACTGCCATAACCAACTGAAGGATCCAGACCAAACTCAAGAAGACAAGCAAACCAATGAATTGATATGGACTTTCTTTGCCAAGATATGGAAAAATCTTTGCCTTCATGCAAACGACTGTATTGAGTATGTGCCCATCCCGCACTGATTTACTTATTTCCCATCTTAATAAAAATGTAATGTCTGCAAATATTTTACAAAATAAAAATCGGTGTTTTTTAAAATATAAAATGTACACTGTTTAAGTGCTCAATATGTCCAATTCTTTCAATGGTAGCCTACTTGCATATTCCATTCCTCAGGACATGGTAACAGGGGGACACTGGGGACTAGTATAATTATCCGAGAGCCACACTTATTCACTTCTGTCAGGGAGATTTGTAAGTGACATCTGTCAGGGAGATTTGAGACTTGTGTAAGGGTTATTTCCATGTAAAAGGACCCATGAGCACCAACATGTGCAGTTTATAGGAGGAGCATGTCAAATGAAAGCGAAGAGTCATTACTTATTTTTTATTTTTTTAAATTTTATTTCACCTTTATTTAACCAGGTAGGCTAGTTGAGAACAAGTTCACATTTACAACTGCAACTACAATCTGTAGCAGTTTGGGTCTAGAGGGTCTCCCCCTTTGAAGAGGGGGATGACCGCGGCAGGTTTCCAATCTTTGGAAAGCTCAGATGATACGAAAAAGAGGTTGAACAGGCTAGTAATAGGGGTTGCAACAATGTTGCAGATAATTTTAGAAAGAGAGGGTGCAGATTGACTAGCCCGGCTGATTTGTAGGGGTCCAGATTTTACAGCTCTTTCAGAACATCAGCTACATGTATCTGGATTTGGGTGAAGGAGAAATGGGTGGGCTTTGGCGAGTTGCTGTGGGGGGTGCATGGCTGTTGACCAGGGTAGGGGTATCCAGGTGGAAAGTATGGCCAGCTGTAGAAAAATGCTTATTGATATTCTCAATTATAGTGGATTTAATGGTGGTGACATTGCACTTAAGCTAGGAAACAGTGGGCAGCTGGGAGGAGGTGCTCTTATTCTCCATGGACTTTACAGTGCCCCAGAACTTTTTTGAGTTTGTGCTGCAGGATGCAAAAATGTCAGGGTCTTTGGTGGTCTTCCTAAACCAGGATTCAGACATGGCTAGGACATCCGGGTTGGCAGAGTGTGATAAAGCAGTGAATAAAATAAACTTAGGGAGGAGGCTTCTAATGTTAACATGCATTAAACCAAGTCTTTTACGGTTACAGAAGTCAACAAATGGGAGCACCTGGGGAGTAGGAGTGGAGTTAGGCACTGCAGGGACTGGGTTAACCTCTACATCACCAGAGGAACAGAGGAGTAGGATAGGGAACAGCTAAAGGCTATAAGAAGTGGTCGTCTAGTACGTTCGGAACAGAGAGTAAAAGGAGCAGGTTTCTGGGCGCGATAGAATAGATTCAAGGAATAATGTACAGACAAGGGTATGGTAGGATGTGAATACAGTTGAGGTAAACCTAGGCATTGAGTGATGAGAGATATTGTCTCTAGAAACATAATTTAAACCAGGTGATGTCACTGCATGTGTGGGAGTAGTTAGGCTGGCTAGAGACACAGCAATTCAGACATCTAGCGGACCGGGGATTGCAAGCTAGCAGAAGGGCTTTAGAGGATGTCTCGACGGAAGAAGTCTGTTTTAGCCTCCTTGTGAGGAGCCTGCTTGTGCATTTACGTCGGTAGTCCAGTCGCGGTGTTCTGGTCATGGATAACTTCCCAGTATTCTTCTTGCCAATGTCCAGCTCTCGACAACAAGGTTGATGAAATCCGAGCAAATTCCAGAGGGACATCAGAGACTGCAATTGGCAAACTGGGGTATAGTTTCTGGCGCCGACAGAAACAAACATCTATCTGGTAAGAAGGTCGATGGACGGGACATGGTTGATGAAGGAAACATACAGGAACTCAAATCCTTCTGTTCAATATCCTCACAATCTAGACCGCATTATCTTCCAAGAGAATTCTCTTCGATTATAATCACAGCCGTATATATCCCCCCCAAGCAGACACATCGATGGCTCTGAACGAACTTTATTTAACTCTTTGCAAACTGGAAAACATTTATCCGGAGGCTGCATTCATTGTAGCTGGGGATTTTAACAAAGCCAATCTGAAAACAAGACTCCCTAAATTTTATCAGCATATCGATTGCGCAACCAGGGGTGGAAAACCATCATTGTTACTCTAACTCTGGCAGATTATAAGGCCCAGTTCGGAAAAGCTGACCCAGCCACAGACAGAAATTAAATCAAGAGGGGTCTGTCCAACGCTGGTCAGACCAAGCTGACTCTACACTCCAAGACTGCTTCCATCACGTGGACTGGGACCAGCCAGATGGGAATATTGACGAATACGCTGATTCGGTGTGCGAGTTCATTAAATTGCGTCAGATGGGTCCAGGCGAGTTCATTAAACTGGCAAAATAGGTAAAAACATTCCCTAACCAGAAAGGATGGGGCTGCGTGAAATGGACCACTCTTCAATCAGGGCAAGGTGTCTGGCAACATGACTGAATACAAACATGGACTAAGGCTATCAAACAAGCAATCAGACAAAGTGGAATCTTTCAATGGCTCAGACACAAGAGGCATTCAGGGTCTACAGTCAATCACGGACCTGATGAAATCCAGCCCAGTCACGGACCTCTTTAAGGAATACCTTTGAGGACAATACAGTGTTACTGACACGGCCTACATGCAGTCTCTCTCACCCCAGCCGAGGTAGTAAGTTTAAACGTGTTAATGCGACTGCGCAGACCATTGTGTTTACGGACATGTCAATCACTGGAGTCTGCTGTTCATGCTTCAAGAGGGCCACCATTGTTCCTGTTCCCAAGAAAGCTAAGGTAATGCCCGTAGCACTCACTTCCGTCATCATGAAGTGCTTTGAGAGACTAGTCAAGGACCTGGATACCTGACACCCTAGATTTGCTTACCGCCCAAATAGGTCCACAGACGATGCAATCTCAACCACACTGCACACTGCCCTAACCCACCTGGACAAGAGGAATACCTACTTATCGACTACATGCATTCAACACCATAAATGTAAATCAAGCTAAATACTTGTTTATCACTGCACTGGGTCTGGAACTAGGTGGTGAAGCACAACATCTCCTCCCCGCTAATTATTAAGAGATAACCCTGTCACATTATAACGTGACACGAGTGACCAACTCAAAAAGTTTGCGGACGAAACAATCAGTGGATTTGAATGACTGCAATAGTTCTCACACTCAAGTAAGGAGATGCAGTGGACTTCAGGAAACAGCAGAGAACACCCCCTATCCACATCGATGGAACAGTAGTGGAGAAGCTAGTTTTAAGTTCCTCGGCATACACAGTCACAGACAAATAATCTCACACTGGACAGCAGCGCCTATTCAACCTCAGGAGGCTAGAAAGGCTTGTCACCAAAAGCACTCACAAACTTCTACAGATATCGGAGCATTTGTTCTGCTTTAAGGCTCTCCAGAGGGTGGAACTGAACTCAGGACATACACCACCCGTTGTTACAGGTAGGCCATAAAGATCATCAAGACATCAACCACCCGAACCAGTGGGGTCATCCAGAAAGGTCCAGGTGCATCAAATAAGACTGAAAAACAGCTTCTATCTCAACCCAACTGTTAAATAGCCACCAAAATTGAGTGGCTGCTACTGTTACATGGAAATTGATGGGAAATGGTAAATATATCACTAGCCACTTTAAACAATGCTACCTTATATAATGTTACTTACCTTTCTATCCATATGCATATGTATATACTGTACTCTACAACATCGACTGCACCTAACACAATAACAGTCTACACACTCATCTCATATGTATTAGTGTTTTACACAATCCCCTTACACTGTGTATCAGTAGTTTTGGAATAGTTAGATTACTTGTTGGTTATCACTGAACATGAAGAGATAATGACATGAACAATTATCCATTTCTGAATAGTACACTGCAAATCAACATCTGCTAACCCAAATAAAATTTGATTTGATTTGATTTGATTTGATGGATCATTCTGTTACCTAGTGGCCCAAGAAATTGGTCGATGGACCTATTCATAACAGTCAATGTTACAGGCTAGCAGATGGGCATTCAGAGGATGTCGCGACGTTGTAGCCAGTGGAAGAACACCCTCTGGCAGATTACGTCAGTAGTCCAGTCATGAAGTATCAGTGGGGTTCCGAACCGGCAGTAAAAGGGGTCCAGGCCAATGCAACTGTAGCCCAGGAGTTCAATAACCAAAAGTGTTTTCACTGATAACAATTTTGTTTATGAATTATTAAAGATAACGTGTCACATTATAACGTGTAACAGACTGACCAAAAAAAAAAAAATCAGTAAGAGAATGTCTGCAATAGTTCTCACAAACAGTTGCAGTAGAGTACAGTAAAGTAAAGAAAAGTAGAGTACAGTATAATCTACTGGACTGTACTCTATTTGTTCTGTTTTGGAGGCGGAACTCATTAGTATAAAGCCAGTGTGTAGGATAATACCCAAACATGCAAAGGAGGATATTACATTTTTCTACCTTACTGTACCTATTTAGGATACATCAACATGAAGAGAATGACATGAACAATTATCCATTTCTGAATAGTACAAATCAGGAACCCGTTATGTCATTCTGTTACCTTCATTCTGTTACCGGGTGTTGATCCACTTCATGTACTGTAGTTCAATAACCAAAATAGTATTTTTCAAATTCAAAGTGACATATCACAGCTGACATCCGATTCCTTCTGCAGGAAGTTTTTGGAAAACGTGGTGACATAAAAAAAAGTTAAGATTTTGCTGTCATTTTGTAACCAAACTTTCCATCTGCACTGTTCAAGTAAATGTGTTTTAGTAAAATGTTCAGTGGCAATTGTTTAAAAAAAATAGGTGTATGGTTTGTTCAACTTCTCAATCAATGGTTTATGCTTGACGTACACGTTCAATGAAAAGGTGAGTCTCAGCTGTGGAATTGCCAAGGTTGAATGTCCTATCACATATCGTCAGAGGTTGAATGTCCTATCACATATCGTCAGAGGTTGAATGTCCTATCACATATCGTCAGAGGTTGAATGTCCTATCACATATCGTCAGAGGTTGAATGTCCTATCACATATCGTCAGAGGTTGAATGTCCTATCACATATCGTCAGAGGTTGAATTTGTAGGGAGATTTCATGCAATAGGGTGATGCACTGTATCCTCACTTATGAGGCCTCTAGATTCCTATATAAAATACTATACTCACTGTGTTTACACAATGATAGTATTTCTGATTTCATAAGTTTCCATTTATATAAAATCCCAATGTCTCTGTCTCAACAGAAGGGTCATATATTCATTTATTTGAATATTGTAATACCAGTTAATTTATTTTAATAAAGGTGTTTAAGTCTCATTCACTGGATAAACTTTGCACACAGCTGTCATCCAGTTCTTATGAATTATTCAAGGGTCAGTGACAGCTTGGAGTTGGATCTGGTCCTTCAGCGATAAGGCTGTTTGACTTTCACAACACTTTTTTTTGAGTGCAATGGCAAGGGTAAAATGTTTCCAAACGAGCAGCAGACTGGCAGCTGGTCACATTAGTGTGACCTGGATAGTATCCAGGCACTTTCAACAGAGACCAATGACCCTCAGGCCAGGAAAGAGAAGAAAGAAAAGCACAGGGCGAGACAGAGAAATGACTACAATAAACTGCACACTGGGCAAAAATGTGTACGTCATTTCAACAAAAAATAAATGCGATGACGTTTAATCAACGTTGGAAAATTATTGGATTTACAAAAAGTAATCAATGTAAGGGAATTGTCTGTTTTTTACTCAAGTTTGAACCTTAATTCAAGAACGTTATTTTCTCTGTTGATTTCACATTTAATTCACGTTAGTTGACAACTCAACCAAATTGAAATCAAAACTAAACATTGAACTGGGGAAAGAAGGTTGGAGAGAATGAGAGCGTGAATACAAAAAAAAGAGACAGAAAGTAGCAGGTGAAAGATATCAAACGAAATGCCAATTTTTTTGATAAGCCATTACTTAACGCTAATACTGATTTACAAACATCTTCAAGTTCAGCATGACATGGTGTGGGAGTGTGAGGGGTGTGTGACAATGACCTGCATGGAAAGATGGTCTGGCTCCCCTGGCAAAATGGCAGGATTGGCAGACTGGTAAGATGAGTGTTGAGAGTTTCCTGCCCTGTGATAACATTTGACACCAACAGGAGTATAGAGTGGCCTGTAGAGTACTCCAAGTAACTCAATCCATAATCAAATCCACAATTCCTTTTGGGGGGGGGGGTAGACATTGTGTATAACAGGGCTACAGTCAGGTCGCTCGCCCCCAACTGCATTATTTGACATGTGTCCAATGGGGTTATACCTGGTTAAGTCAATGTGAAATCAGATTACAATATCCTTTTAAAATATCAATGCCTTTATCAAAATGTATATTTCCTGCAGCGTTATTCTTGTCTCCTCAAGTCTCAAATATACAGTGAGCTCCAAAAGTATTTGGACAGGGACACATGCTTTGTTGTTTTGGCCCTGTACTCCAGCACTGGGTTTGAAATTAAACAATGACTATGACATTAATACGCAGACTATCATCTTAAATGAAGGGTATTTTCCTCCGTATCAGCTGAACTGTTTGAAATGTTGATAAATTCATAAAAAATGAAAAGTCTCGAATCAATAAGTATTCAACCCCTTGTTATAGCAAGCCTAACTAAGTTCAGTTAAAAATGTACATAATAAGTTGCATGAGTTCACTGTGTGCAATAGTGTTTAACATAATCCAGCCATTTTAATAATGGGATTGATGGGAAATGATGTAAATATATCACTAGCCACTTTAAACAATGCTACCTTATATAATGTTTGATACATTATTCATCTCATATGCATATGTATATACTGTACTCTACAACAGTGCATCCTTATGTAACACATGTATCACTAGCCACTTTAACTATGCCACTTTGTTTACTTTTCACACTCATCTCATATGTATATACTGTAGATACCATCTACTGTATGCTGCTCTGTACCATCACTCATTCATATATCCTTATGTACATGTTCCTTATCCCCTACACTGTGTATAAGACAGTAGTTTTGGAATTGTTAGTTAGATTACTTGTTGGTTATCACTGCATTGTCGGAACTAGAAGCACAAGCATTTCGCTACACTCGCATTAACATCTGCTAACCATGTGTATGAGACAAATAAAATTTGATTTGATTTGATACGATTTAATTTAATATTTGAATCACTACTTAATCTCTGTACCCTACACATACAATTATCTGTAAGATCCCCTCAGTCGAGCAGTGAATTTCAAACACAGTTTCAACCACAAAGACCAGGGAGGTTTCCCAATGCCTTGCAAAGGGCACCTATTGATATATGGGTAAACAAAAAACAGCAGACATTGAATATCCCTTTGAGCATGGTGAAGTTATTAATTACACTTTGAATGGTGTATCAATACACTCAGTCACTACAAAGATACAGGCGTCCTTCCCAACTCAGTTGCCGGAGAGGAAGGAAACTTAGGGATTTCACCATGAGGCCAATTGTGACTTTAAACCAGTTACAGAGTGTGATAACAACAACATTGGATCAACAACATTGAAGTTACTCCACAATACTAACCTAATTAACAGAGTGAAAAGGAGGAAGCCCTGTACAGAATCAAGGCACTAAAGTAATACTGCAAAATTGTTGTGTTTGGGGCAAATCCAATAAAACACATTGCTGAGTACCACTCCCCATTTTATCAAGCATAGTGGTGGCTGCGTCATGTTATGAGTATGCTTGTAATCGTTAAGGACTGGAAAGTTTTACAGGATAAAAAATAAACATAATGGATCTAAGCACAGGCGAAATCCTAGAGGAAAACCTGGTTCAGTCTGCTTTCCACCAGACACTGGGAGATTAATTCACCTTTTAGCATGATAACATAAAACTCAAGGCCAAATATACACTGGACCTGCTTACCAAGAAGACAGTGGCCGAGTTACAGTGTTGACTTAAATCTACTTGAAAATCTATGGCAAGATCTGAGAATGGTTGTCTAGCAATGATCAACAACCAATTTGACTGAGCTTGAAGAATTTGGAAAATAATTGGCAAATGTTGCACAATCCAGGTGTGGCAAGCTCTTAGAGAATTTCCCAGAATGACTCACAGCTGTAATCACTGCCAAAGGTGCTTCTACAAAGTATTGACTCAAGGGTGTGAATACTTACAGTATATAAATGAGATATCTCTGTATTTCATTTAATACATTTGCAAACATTTCTAAAAATATGTTCTCACTTTGTCATTATGGGGTATTGTGTGAGAAAGACACGTTTAATGCATTTTAAATTCAGGCTGTAACACAACAAAATGTGGACTAAGTGAAGGGGTATGAATTATTTCTGGGGACCACACGTATTGGGACAAATTCAATTATATGTGTATTAAAGTAGTAAACAATGTTAAGTATTTGGTCCCATATTCATAGCACGCAATGACTACATTAAGCTTATGACTCTACAAATGTGTTGGATGCATTTCAGACAAAACAACTTACATACACTGTCACAATCATTATAAGGAGTGGACCAAGATGCAGCGTGGTATGTTTCCATCCTTATTTTTGGAAGCACAAAACAATAAAGCGAATAAATGCACCGTACCGCTACATGCATTGCAGAAAGCAACTACACACAAACATAGTCAAGATCCCACAAATCACAATGGGGGAAATGGCTACCTAAATACGATCCCCAATCAGAGACAAAGATAAACAGCTGCCTCTGATTGGGAACCATAATCAGGCCAACATAGGTATATAATTCCTCTAGATAAACCACCCTTAATCACACCCCGACCTAACCAACATAGAGAATAAACAGCTCTCTATTGTCAGGGTGTGACATACATGTGTTTTCCTTGTTTTAGTGTTGGTCAGGACGTGAGCTGGGTGGTCATTCTATGTTGTGTGTCTGGTTTGTCAATTTCTATGTTTGGCCTGATATGGTTCTCAATCAGAGGCAGGTGTTAGTCATTGTCTCTGATTGGGAACCATATTTAGGTAGCCTGTTTTGTGTTGGGTTTTGTGGGTGATTGTTCCTGTCTCTGTGTAGTTTCACCAGATAGGCTCGGTCACTTTGGTTTTTCTTTTTTACTTGTTTTGGAAGAGAATTGAACGAGCACCATTCTCCTTGCGGAGATGGTGCTAAATACATCAACACGGTCGGTCCCTGGGATTGGGCTGGCCAACACAATTCGGTTTGCTTGGAAGGAGAAGGAGTTGGAGCCTTTAGGACGGGAATCTTTTGGAAGAATAATATTGATGGGGATTCTAAAGCTGATGGTGAAGGACGTGTTTTGTTTCCAAGGCAACTCGTTGGAGGGAGCATACGACGTGGCACTATATACAGTGGAAAGACACGATGATATCCTGAGAAGGGCAAGAGCAGTGGGAGGTGAGAGGCCGATGTGCCACTACGATATAACAAGCCTGGCGAAGAATAACTTTAGGGTTGTAACTGTCAACATTTACAACCCTTACGTTAAGGACGAAGAGGTGAGGGCTTTTCTGGGGAGATACATGGATAACGTCTCCTCAGCAAGGCACCTCAAAGACTCCCTTTGGTTTTGGAATGGGAGGAGAGGCTTCCAGGCCCTCCTCAGAGAGGACCCAAAGGGACATGGTGGCTACCTCCATCCTCCTGCTATGTTCTCCCTAGGGGCTGACAGGGGGACGTTGTTTTATGCACGTCAGCCCCCATTTTGCAGGCGCTGTATGGCCTACGGTCACATATTCACCTCGTGCAGTACAAGAAAATGCAGATTTTGTGCATCTGAGGATCACAAGGCGAGGGATTGTGACAAGCCTAAGACGTGCCATGGGTGTGGCTCGTCAGCACACCTTTGGCGGGGGTGCCCGGCCCGTCAGAGGTCATATGCGTCTGCGGCTGGGGGGGAGCAGGGGCGGGGGATGGGGGAAGAAGAGGAGAGGAAGGAAGCACGCCTCATGACCAGAGTTCAGGTCCAGAGGGGAAGGCCACAAGGAAGGAGGAGGAGCAAGAAGCGGCGGATGGAAGAGAGAAGGAAACGGAAGGCACGGGAGTAGAACCAGGAAAAGCGGCGGAAGAAGGCAACCGAGTGGAGGAGCATGAAAGAGAAGAAAGCGAGGGAGGAGTGGTGGAGAAGGAGACGGTGGAAGAGCAAGTGGACTGGGGGGAAAGTGCCCTGGTGGAAGAGATGAGGGGTATGGTGGAGGAGCTGGCGGGGGGGGCTGGTATCTCTCCACTGCCGTCATCACCAAAGAAGAGAATGAAGAGGACGGTGCGATTGGCCGACAGTGAGATGGAGGGGATGGCCAAGAGAGTGATGGGGGTGGGAGAAAGCTCTGGGTTGCTGCTGGTTTCCCCAGGCCCTCAACTTCTGTTGGGTGGGGACACACCTAACAAGACTCAGGACTGGGTACAGGAGGAGGTGGGGAGTTTTTTGTTTGGGGACTCAGCCTCTCCGATTTTTTTTCCAAACCAGCTGCAACACTGGGGAGGGGGAGGATTGTGGGGGTAGACCCAGGGTGCAGGGCACCCCGGAGCCAAACACTATTCCTGCATCCTGGGATGGTGTGATGGAGGAAGAGGGGGGGATGTCTGGAGTACGGATGGTGTTCTCACCGGTAGATATGGAGCAGGGGAGCATCGGGTGAGTCTCCTGTTTTTTTTTCTGTCTGGGTTTAGAATGAGTGTATTACATGTTTTTATTTTTTCATGGGGTCTAATTTTACTTTTGTTAGTTTAAATGTAAGTGGTTTAAGGGATTTTGTTAAGAGGAGGGCGGTTTTTAGTTATTTGGAGCGTGTGGGGTTTGATTTTTGTTTTTTACAGGAGGTTCACCTGAGGGATGGAGGGGTAGGTTTAAGGTTTAAGAGGAAGTGGGACAAGGGGGAGTCGGTTTGGGGCGTTGGGGGGGTGCACTCCTCAGGGGTAGGGATTTTGTGTGGGCACAGGGAGGTTAAAGTGGAGGATTCTTTTGAGGTAATGTAGGGGAGGGTTATAGGGGTGGATGTCACGATAAGGGATTGTAAATTTAGATTAGTGGTAGTGTATGGGCCACAGGTGGTGGCAGACAGGAGGGAGATGGTGGACTGTCTGACGCCCCTGTGTGTCACAAATAGGAAATTGGTGATAGGGGGGATTTTAATACAGATTTAGGAAGAGGGGGGATAACAGTGCAGGCGCCATTGCCAGGCTAATGGCTTGCCATGGTCTGGTAGATGGTGGTCTGCACACTACTCTGAAAATGGATGGTCCTACATGGCGCAACTCCAGGGGGGTTGAGCGGAGGCTCGACTATATTTTTGTACCCAGGTCTTTGGGTAAGTTGTCTGGGCGGCTGTTGCCTGTTTTCTTTTCGGATCACGACGGGGTGCTCCTGCAGGTGGGGTCGCCAGTCTGCCTCTTTGGTAGGGGGTACTGGAAGCTAGATCGGGATGTGCTGGAGGAGCAGGCTTTTGTTGACGGGTTTTATGGTTTCTTTTGGAGGCTTGAGGGCCTCCGGTCCATGTGCGAGGGGGTGTTAGAGTGGTGGGAATTAGTTAAGGTGAGGATTAGGGATTTTATAATAGGGTATTGCAAGAGGAAAAAAAGGGAGGAGAGGAGGGAGGTGGATCGTATCCAAAGGTTAATTGAACTCGAATACGAGGCAGGCAACCTCGGCGGGTCGTTTGACTGGGAGAGATCCGCAACCCTAAAGGCGCAGCACAGGGAGTTGCAGGAGCGGAAGGCTCGAGCTTTCCTGGAGCGTGCGCATAGTGGCTTTCTAGAACATGAGACTTGTTCTGCTATGTTCTTTAAGTTGGTTAGGGCCAGACAGAGTAGGAAGGTAATGCATGGTGTTAGGGAAGAAAATGGTAGCATAGTTAGAGAACCAGAGGATATGGTCAGGGTGACAACTGATCATTTCCAAGGTTTATTTAAGGAAAGGGAAATAGATGTAGAGCAGGGAAATGTGTTTTTAGAACACTTGTCCAGGCGGTTGCCGGAGGACATTAGAGAAGTGATGGAGGCCCAGATCTCACTAGAAGAGGCTGAGAGCACTCTTAGGAGGATGGGAAAAGGGAAGGTGCCTGGGATAGATGGGCTGCCAGCTGAGTTTTATCTCAAGTTTTGGGGTATACTTGGACCAGTGGTCCTCGAAGTCTTGAAGGCCATCCTTGAGACGGGGGGTCCTGGGGGGATCAATGGCTGTTGGTGTGCTGTCACTTTTGTATAAGAAGGGGGAAGTAACAGACCTTGGCAAATGGCGGCCGTTGACCATGCTGTGTGTAGATTACAGGCTACTTGCAAAGGTTTTAGCAGACCGGTTGCGCACAGCCCTTCCCTACGTCGTTCATGAGGATCAGACGTGCGGGGTAGAGGGCCGCTCTATTAGATGGAACCTACAGTTAATCAGGGACTCCATCGCTTGGGTTGAAGATAGAGGACTGCCTTTAATGGTAGCAGCGCTAGATCAGGCGAAAGCCTTCGATCGCGTGAATAGATCCTTTTTATTCAGAGTGTTAGGTCGATTAGGATTTGGGGAGAAGTTTATAGGATGGATTCGTACATTATATGTCGGAGCGGGGTGCCGAGTTAGTGTAAATAGTCACATGGGTGACGTTTTTGACCTCTCATCTGGGGTCAGGCAGGGGGTGCCCACTCTCGGCTCTCCTCTTCGTTCTGTACATGGAGCCTCTGGGGGCTGCCATTAGGGCAGACACAGGGGTGGAAGGCTTGCTGATCCCTGGAAGTTGTGGGCTGCGTGTTAAGATGACGCAGTACGCCGACGACACTTCCTTGCTGTTGTGCAAGGACTCGTGCCTGACAAGGTCCCTTGCCATCTTTGGGGATTTCACCCGAGCGTCAGGAGCAGTTCTGAACCATGCAAAGTCTTCCGTCAAGTTTTTCGGAAGATGGCGCGGTAGAACGGATGTGCCTGGGGGGGTTCTCTCTGTGAGGGGGCCCTGACGATTCTCGGGGTCCATTTTGAGACCTCCGGCTCAGCGACGCTAAACTGGAACATGCGTATCGCAGTGGTACAGAGGAAGCTAGCAATGTGGAAGGCTAGGTATTTGTCTTTTATGGGCAAAGTCCTGGTCCTAAAGGTGGATGTGTTGCCGTCTCTTTTGTATTTGGCATACATCTACCCATTGCCGGCTTGTCTGAGGAGGCCTCTAGTGAGACTTATGTTTCAGTTTTTGTGGAGTGGCAGGTGCGAGTGGGTTGCCAGGGCACGCATGATCTGTCCCATCGGGGAGGGAGGTAGGGGGGTACCACATTTCCCCCTCAAGCTGGACTCAATTTTTGTTTCTTTCTTGTTAACGGAGCTTGCTCAGCCAGTGATACACCCGTCCGGTTACCTCCTGCGGGTGTTTTTCTCGTATCAGGCGAGAAGCATAATGCTGGGGTCTAACACGGGTCCTCGGGCGGAACAGCTGCCGTGGCACTTTGGTCATGCGGCCAAGTGGCTGCGTGCGCACCCTGAGGTTAAAGTTGTCCGAGTAGGTTTAGTGTTTGCCGGTACGTTCCATCTTGTACCGGTATAGTTTGGTGCAATCCCCCACCTGTCCAAGATCCTCTTGTGGCAGGGAGGAGACTGTGCGCCATGTCTTTTGGGACTGTGCCTTTGCCGGAGTAGTATGGGCTAGGGCACGGGTGTTGTTAGGTTTGGTAAAGGGGGATTTTGTATTGACGTGGGCCAGGTTAGAGAGGTTTCTGCTCTGGCTTCTCATGAGTCTCTTTAAACGGGGGCTGTGGGAAGCAAGGCAGAACATGGTGAAGACAGGGAGAGATTGGGGGGGTGGAAGGGATAGTGAGGAGGGTGGAAGGAGATTTGAGGGGGAGGATGAAGAGGGAGGAGAGGAAGTGGGGGCAGCATGCTGCTCGGGAGAGGTGGAAGGGGGGTTTAGGGCTGGGTGTCATTTAGATTTGTAAGAGGATAGATTAGGGATGGGGAGATAGGGAAATGTATTTTGTAGGGTGACGGGGAGGGAAGATGCTCCCCTGAGGTTTTGTTTGGGGTTTATGTTTAGTTAATTAGTTTAATTAAAATACCATTATTTGAGTATGTATGTAAATTATGGATTGAATGAATGGTATTGAAGATAATAAATGATTTTTTATTTAAAAAATAAAAAAAGGACTGTTTAGGTTTTCACTTTTCTTGTTTTGTTTAGTCTGTTCATGTATAGTAGTCTTTATTAAAAACATGAATAACCACCACGCTGCATTTTGGTCCGCCTCTCTTTCACCAGAAGAAAACCATTACAGAATCACCCACCAACCAAGGACCAAGCGGCGTGGTAAACAGAGGCAGCAGCAGCAGGAGAAGCGACAGGTGCAGCAGGAGCAACAGCAGCAGCAGCAAAGGCAGCAGCAGGAGAAGCAACAGAGGCAGCAGCAGCAGTGGGAGAGGCTGTACTATTTGGATAAATGGACTTGGGAGGAGAACCTTGATGGAAAAGGACCCTGGGCGGAGCCAGGGAAATATTGCCACCCCAAAGCCGAGCTGGAGGCAGCGAAAGCAGAGAGGCGGCATTATGAGGAGCTAGCACGGCAGAGCGGCTGGAAGCCCGAGAGGGAGAATATATTGAAAACGTTTATGTTGTGAAACTGCAAAATACAGAAAAGAATATACTTTAGTATTCAATTCACACCGACATACTGTAGCTGTACATTAAACATTTGAAGTTGCATAAATACAAAGCATGCGCTAAGGTACCATGCATCTGGCATGATGCCAAACCATATAGCTAATTGTTAACCATATGGTAATTGGTTCCTTTCATTACTCTAATAATGTATAACCATCTATGTAGAATAACAAAGCATATTACACTAGAAACAGTAACAAAACTACAGTATTGTATATTTTACAATTCGTTTGCATGACGCATGAGCAAAGTAATACAGCTAACGACATACATTAAAGGCATTGTAATTTGTGAGTAAATGCAACCAACATTAATATGTAAGCAGCTCTATCAATAACAAGATTATCATCATTAGCTAAATGCTTGAATCGAACTTACAAAGAAATATTTTTCTAAGGCTGAAGCGTGACAAGAAATAACTACATTGAAAGACCTGCACCGTAGCGTTGTTTGTAGCTGCTTCTATGCGTGCAAAACAAATTCTGTACTTCCTGTTTGCGTCGTCTTTACAAGTACCAGAAAGCGCCACTAGGGGGCAAATAACACCATTGAACACAATGAAAATCCAATTTAACCATTGTAATAAAATAATCTGTTACCTTCTAACAGGATGGCAGCACACACACATACAGTTCAACAATTACATATTACATTAAAAACACAAACATTTTGACTAAAAACAGCTGGCCTAAAAACAATTACACTCTTCTATGATATATACATCGATCAAGTGTTTAAACTCCACCAACGAAACTAGATCATCACATTTGAAAATGTTCAGGAGAGAATTCCAGGACCACGGTGCTAAGTAACTAAAATTATTTCTACCATGACCTGTTCTAATTTTTGGTACTGTTAGAAGCAAATCAGAATGGGACCGTAATTTATATTTATTTACTTACCCGACTAAAACAGAACAGAGATAAAATGGCATTTTACCCAATATGGCCTTATAAATCAGTGTATACCAGTGTTTTAGCCTACGCACGGTTAATGATGACCAGCCAACAGCACTGTAGAGATCACAATGATGTGTGTTTCTGATTTGTAATGAACCTGAGGGCTGCATGATACACTGAATCAGTTGCTCTCAGGGTAGTGGCTGAGACCTGCATATATATAACATCACTCAAATCTAAAACTGACAGTAATGTACATCGTACCAGCTCCATCCTGGCCTCAAAAGAAAAACAAGCCTTATGCCGGTAATAAAATCCTATTTTCAGCTTGAGCTTCCTTATCAAGTTCTCTACATGCACAATGAAGCTCAGCTTATCATCAACCCACGCACCCAAATATTTGAACACTTTAACTTGCTCTATAGTATGTCCAGCCAATGTAGCAATGACATGATTTGTAACATGCCTGACATTTGAAAATACCACACATTTTGTTTTACCTGAATTTAGAATCAGATTTAAATCATAAAGATTCTGTTCTATGATGTTAAATGCTGTATGGGTATTTTCAAAAGCTAAAGATAAACTACTACCACTTGAATAAAGAACAGTATAATCTGCATACAAATGAACATCTGATGTTTCAATAAGTTCCTCAACGTTGTTGATATAAAAAATGAACAACAGTGGGCCCAAAATAGAACCTTGCGGAACACCTGAGCACACCTCTATGGACTCAGATGTACAACCATCCGCAATTACACATTGTGTACAATTTGATAGGTAATTTATAAACCAATCTAAAGCATGACCAGTAATTCCACAACATTTATTCCACAACACAGCATGGTCCACGGTGTCAAAAGCCTTCGACAAATCAATAAAAACAGACACACTTATCAAGAGCACAGTGGATGTCATTTAAAACCTTCAATGTTGCTGAAACATTTTTTTTTGGGGGGGAGACATTATTTCACAAAAGTAATGCACTGGGCCTTTATTCGTATTTGTGGACTGATGTAGACATCTGTAGAGCATGCAACAACAACAAAAATGTCAGCATCTCAGCTTTCGCAAAATAGTTAGTCATATAATTAAGAACATTATCTTGCAGGATTCAGTAGTTGGAATTGTAGGAGTTGTTGCCCTGTCCCTTTCTCTGTGATTGTCATTCTAATGGAATCCAGAAAGAACAAAACCCTGTTCTCAAACATTTTCATCAAAAGGTGCAAAGTTATGGGCAAAGACACAAAACCTCCACATCAAATTAAATATTTTTCTTGATCAAATAACATGGAAAACAACCTCTTTTTTTGTGCAGTATTCATTTACCATTCTCACAAACCACTTAATGTAAATGTACATTACTGTATTGTACATAGGCTGGTCATATAGGTCTGTACCTGTAGACTTTTCATCATCATGAAGAAAAACAATGCACAATACAGTAATTGAGTAAATTTAGACATCAAGTGGTTTGTGATGATGTGATGATGTGGCTCAGTTGGTAGAGCATGGCGTTTGCAATGCTACAGTAGGGTTGTGGGTTCGATGGATATGAAAAAGTGTGAAAATGCATGCACTCACTACTGTAAGTTGCTCTGGATAAGAGATTCTACTAAAATGGAAAAGGAATGAATAGACCATTTAAGTTTTCACATAGAAATAAGTTGCATTTTCAAGAAACAGGAAAACATATATCAAGCAAGTATTTTCATATTCCTGAAGTATTATCAGATTAACTGTTTCGTACAGATAATTATCAGACTCAAGTTACAAATGCTGGTAAACACTCAAATACAACCCTTCACTAGTCCTGTATTAGTGGACCAATATTTACATCTTCAGCGCTGACAAATATTCACAGCACCCCCAAACTACTTCCGGTGGCTATGACTGAAACCCTACCATGGGATCATAACAGATCATGACACATATGAGGGTGTCATAAAGGCATATAGCACTTTCAAATAAACTGGAACCCCACCCAGATGGGTTGTAATGAGTTGATGCCAAAATAAAAATGCTCAAGAGTCAATGACAGTACAGTAGATATCAGACAAATGCACTTTTGACTCTGATCCCATTTGATTTCTGTGTGTCTAGACTGTGGCCATTACCCCATCTCTGTTGGCATTGCCTGATCAACTCTTTGGACCTTAATGAATCAGGGGCATGATAAAGTTACATGTACTTGCAATATCTGAAAAGAGCATTTTCGATTCCATGTACTGTAGCCCTACTGTACAGAACATATCTAAGATGGCTTAGTATGTGTCCACAGTGGGCAGTGTCAAATCTTGTCGAGTGGTTTCCGTTCTATGTGTTCTTTCCATGTGTTCTGTGGGTTTGCCAGGCTTGGCAACGAGGTAGTGGTTGAAAGGCAGTGCTTCTGGAGTCTCTGCCAGAAACTGAAACACCCAGGGGAGGGCACTGAACTGACCAGGGCCTTGCACAATATACTGTTGACAGTTGCCCGTCTGCACACTGACCAACCGAAAAGCCAGGGGGACATTTCTATGCCATGGCTCAAATCAAATTGAACAACAGCTTGATGGATTCCTTGATTTGTTTCTGAACATGTTGATAATACCTTCTTAATACCATAAAGTCACACTCTGAGAAAAAATATAAAACCATACTCAAGAGCAGTGAAGGCTGTCTCTTTACCAACATGCATCTCTTGTCCTAACAAAAATATGTTCAAGTGATTGGAGACATTTACCCTTGTTTCCTCAAGGGTCAATTATTCTACCAGATAGGCTAAAAGTGTCTTGCGTAGCCATCTCTATAATCCTGTCTCGTAAAGTAGCCTAAACAACTAGGCATTGGCTAACCATAGTGACCTGTTAAGCATGTTTGACATGTTCAACTTTAATGCCCGTACGAAAAAAGATTGCAGTCAGAGTGTAGTATAACCGCAGTAGACTAGAGTGTAGTATAACCGCAGTAGACTAGAGTGTAGTATAACCGCAGTAGACTAGAGGGTAGTATAACCGCAGTAGACTAGAGTGTAGTATAACCGCAGTAGACTAGAGTGTAGTATAACGCAGTAGACTAGAGTGTAGTATAACCGCAGTAGACTAGAGTGTAGTATAACCGCAGTAGACTAGAGTGTAGTATAACTGCAGTAGACTAGAGTGTAGTATAACTGCAGTATGCTGCACATACTGCGTCCAAAATAACAGTTTATTTACTGCAGTAATTCTGCAGTTAGAGTGCTGTATAACTTACACTGTAGTTATTCTGCAATTACTGCGTCCAAAATACCACAGGCGACTGCAGTTATTGCACTATTACTACAGTTTAAAAACTGCAATCTTTTTTTTGTAAGGGTGGTGCTAAAAGTAAAACATCTATAATAATTTCATAGCGGGGCGGGCTGTCAGATGTGATGGAAATGGTCAAAACACAACCGTTGATCACTGCCGACATCACGTGACTGTCCAGTAAACACACACCGTGAGACAGTGACAGTGCCCGTCCAGTGTTAACCGTGCCTGCCTCCTTCAGGCCCAAGTGTTAGTTAGACTGCCAAATTCGCATCCACTTAGGTTATTTTCCAGGAGCGCATCGGTTGTTAATAAAAATACACCTCCCACCCCCTCCCATACTGACTGTGACTGGCTCCTCCCATACCGGTTAAATGCGCGTGCGGCGCTTCAATTCAGTACAGTGGAAGGCAGTCAAAATAGAGGAGCTGTAGAGTTTACAAACTTTAAAGCAGAAAGTATTTCCAAGTCTTGTAATCTGTTTATTCCCGGAGCCACAGTTATGAAGACCATACTTGCTGCCTACTCCGGTGCTCTAAAAGGTAGGATATGCACCCTCATTCAAAATGCACTGCAAACAAATTGCACACAGACATCAATCATCCTATCAAGCGGCAGTAATTTGATAATCGGCAGTCATTTTATAATTGGATCATCTCCACTATATTCCAAATCCTGTGTTGGCGTGTAATCAGTTTTCGTGAGATGAAGAAGCAGCTTGCAAAACATTAAAATATGACAGAACTATGGCAGCCCAAAACATAATCAGAAGTTTGTTGGGATGCTGTTTGTTGTGGATGCAATACGTCATTGTCATGTAAGACATTTGTTCTGAAAGACATCGGATAAGCCAACACATTGGTGTGTTGTCAAGAGTGTATTGGGGCACAGTAGTTTTCATACATGTTACTTGTATATTTTTAGGGGTCTGATCTGTGAAGGAAGAGAAGTGAAAAAGTGTACACCAGGGCCTAGTTCAGTAGGCAAATGTGAACGTTGAAGATATACAGTACAAATCATGAATAGGGCTTACAAGTTCATTTATTTTACATGCCAGAGAGGCTCAGATTTGTACAACATAATATAGTTATATCAGCAACGTTCCACAACGTTGTGCCCTGCTGAATGCTGCCCAGTAAGGGGCAAGATGTGGGGTCAGTGCCTGATTCACTGTGTAGTATCCCTAGTCTACATCAAGTCTTTGACCCCCTGAGGCTGATACTGCCCAGTAGCCCTGATTTCGAAACCCTTCGCATGATTGATTTAATTATGCACGTGTGGGCCAGAGCGCAGAACGGACAGTGTTTTGTTTGACAGCACGACACAGAGGGCTCGTACGGGCTCGGGAGAGACTAAGGTCAAAAGCCATGCGTCCCCCGAAACACAACCAAGCTGCACTGCTTCTTAACACAGCGCGCATCCAACCTGCAAGCCAGCCGCACCAATGTGTCGGAGGACACACCGTGCACCTGGCGACCTGGTTAGCGTGCACTGCGCCCGGTTTGCCACAGGAGTCGCTAGTGCGCGATGAGACAAGGATATCCCTACCGGCCAAACCCTCCCTAACCCAGACGACGCTAGGCCAATTGTGCGTCGCCCCATGGACCTCCTGGTCGTGTCCGGCTGCGACAGAGCCTGGGCGCGAACCTGGAGTCTCTGGCACTGCGATGCAGTGCCCTAGAGGCCCGATCTTACCTTTGTAAGACTAATAGTTTTTGAACCAAAATGTACACTGAGGGTATTATACAATATTTTGCGTTAAGTGTGTGCCCTCTGGCAACTACTCTACTACACCACATAATCCAGGTGTACATGTGCGTTTATACCTGTGTGTGTAACTCTTCACAGTCCTTGCTGTTCCATAAGCTGCTTTTGAAATCTGATTTTACTGCTTGCGTGAGTTACTTGATGTGGAATAATTTTCCATGTAGCCACTGCTCTATGCAGTACTGTGCACCTCCCATAGTCTGTTCTGGGCTTGAAGAGACCTCTGGTAGCATGTCTTACGGGGTTTGCATGGGTGTCCGAGCTGTGTGCTAGTAGTTTAAACAGACAGCTCGGCGCATTCAACATTCTTACAAAAACAAGTAGTGATGATGTCAGTCTCTCCTCTACTTTGAGCCATGATGAGTGATTGACATGCATATTATTAATTTCAGTTCTGTGTGTGCATTTTAAGGGGCAGTCATGCTGACCAGAACTCTGGGCCAGTTGTAATTTTGGGCCAGTCCCTCTTTGTGGCACCTGACCACACGACTGGGAAGTAGTCCAGGAGCAACAAAACTAGGTCCTGTAGGACCTGCCTTGTTGTTAAGAAGGCAGAGTAGTGCTTTATGATGGGGAGAGGTCTTGCCATCTTAGACAGGTAACTCTCAATCCACAATGGGGTGTAAAGTCATAATGAAGGGCAAGAGACAGGTTAATTAAAGAAGCATTTTTAAGCCTTGAGACAATTGAGACATGGGTGTGTGCCATTCAGAGAGCGAATGGGCAAGATACAAGATTTGCCAGGTGCACTGGTTTGAGTGTGTCAAAAACTGCTGGATATTTCACACTCAACAGCTTCCCCTGTGTATCAAGAATAGTCCACCACCCAAAGGATATCCAGCCAACTTGACACAACTGTGGGAAGCATTGGCGTCAACATGGGGCAGCATCCCTGTTGAATGCTTTCGACACCTCGTAGAGTCCATGCCCTGACGAATTGAGGCTGTTCTGAGGGCAAAAGGGGCGGTGCAACTCTATTAGGAAAGTGTACTTAATATTTTGTACACTCAGTGTACATGTAGCTGTCAGGACTGTGGCTCTGCTCTTTATGAGTAGTGATCAGACCATGGTAGTAAGTGGCTCTGTCTCTATAGCAATTGCAGTGGCATGAGGAATTTGACGTGATCTCTGTTTATTGCTTGTGGTCTGTTTGATCACGGCACTTTGTAAGGGATGAACATTTTGTTCATTTTCTCTCTAGTGTCTAATGTCCCTTGTTTGTGTATTTGTCAGACTTTGAGAACCTGGGAAAAGGATTGACAGTTTATTATTTTCATATTCTAGTCTTCTCACTGACTGCAACTGACTTAATCGATTGATGTGGATGTACTGTACAGTATGACTCATTTATGACCCTGTCTATCTTCTCTAGGCACAGGCTATAGCATCCTCTTGTCCCTGCAGGACCTGCCCTCCCCTCCATGGCCTGCCCTTCGATCCAAGATGGAGAAACATCTTCAGGTCATTGCAGTTCTTCAGTGGGTCATCTCCTTCCTCACCATGGGTGAGTATGTGACTGGATCTCTGTGTGGCTCTAACTACACTAAACAAAAATATAAACACAACATGTCAAGTGTTGGTCCCATGTTTTATGAGCTCAAATAAAATATTGAAATGTTCCATACGCACAAAAAGCTTTTTTCTCTCAAATGTTGTGCACAAATTTGTTTACATCCCTGTTAGTGAGCATTTTCCTTTGCCAAGATAATCCATCCACCTAACAGGTGTGGCATATCAAGAAGCTGATTAAACAGCATGATCATTACACAGGTGCACCTTGTGCTGGGGACAATAAAAGGCCACTCTAAAATGTGCAGCTTTGTCACAACATAATGCCACAGATGACTCAGATGAAGTTTTGAGGGCGTGTGCAATTGGCATGCTGACTGCAGGAATGTCCAACATAGCTGTTGCCAGATAATTGAATGTTCAATTCTCTCCATAAGCCACCTCCAATGTTGTTTAGAGAATTTGGCAGTACGTCCAACTGGCCTCACAACCGCAGACCACATGTAACCACACCAGCCCAGGACCTCCACATCTGGCTACTTCACCTGCAGGAATATCTGAGATCAGCCACCCGGATAGCTAATTAAACTGTGGGTTTGCACAACCAAAGAATTTCTGCACAAACTGTCAGAAACCGTCTCAGGGAAGCTGACCTGCGTGCTCATCGTACTTACCGGGGTCTTGACCTGTCTGCAGTCCAGTATCCTAACTGACTTCAGGAGGCAAATGCTCACCTTTGATGGCCACTGGCATGCTGGAGAAGTGTGCTCTTTACGGATAAATCCCAGTTCAACTGTACTGGGCAGACTGTCGTGTGGGCAAGTGATTTGCTAATGTCAATGTTGTGAACAGAGTGTCCCATGGTGGGGTTATGGTATGGGCAGACATAAGCTATTGACAATGAACACAGTTACATTTTATCGATGGCAATTTGAATGCGCAGAGATACCGTGATGAGATCCTGAGGCCTATTGTTGTGCCATTCATCTACCACCAACACCTCATGTTTCAGCATGATAATACATGGCCCCATGTCGCAAGGATCTGTACACAATTCTTGGAAGCTGAAAATGTCACAGTTCTTCCTTGGCCTGAATACTCTCCTGACATGTCACCCGTTGAGCATGTTTGAGATGCTGTCGTACACAGATTCAGAGCGTGTTCCAGTTCCCGCTAATATCCAGAAACTTTGCACAGCCATTGAAGAGGAGTGGGACAACATTCCACAGGCCACAATCAACAGCCTGATCAAACCTATGTGAAGATCTGTTGCGCTGCATGAGGCGAGTAGTGGTCATACCAGTTACTGACTGGTTTTCTGATACCTTAAAAAGGCAGGGGCATGTATCTGCGACCAACCGATGCGTATCTGTATTCCCATTCATGTGAAATCCATAGATTAGGGCCAAATGAATTGATTTCAATTGACTGATTTCCTTAAATGAACTGTAACTCGTAAAATCTTAGATGGTTGCTTTTTTATATTTTTGTTCAATATTGTAGTTTCTGAAGGATATATTGGCCCTGTGGTCTCATACTGTAAGTCTCCAACAAGGACATCAAGCCTGTAAACTCGCTCTCTTATTACAAGAGATTTTCTGAGATTAAATGATTCATTGGTGGGCCGTAGGGATGTTTCTGTTAGTTTGTATGTCCCAGAATTTCAGATTGCAGTATACATTTATGGTGTTTGTGTGGAAATGAGGGATAAGGAGAATGTTGCATTTGAATAATAAATATTTAGTGAAGTGTGGTACAGTGCAGATGCTGAATAGCTGCTCTTCTGCCCTCCTATCCTATCCGACCACATAGGCATCAGCTGCACTGTGCTGTTAATCTACATGTTCTGCACAGACCTCTGGGTAATCTCTGCCATGTACACTACCTGGCTAATCTTCGACTGGAACACCCCCAAACAAGGCAAGTACCACGGTCACTCAAACCAGCTCTTAATACTAGTCAGGTTGAGAGGGTTTTTCTCTGTCAGCCCTGGGATTTGAACTGGCAACCTTTCGGCTCCTTGCTTAACTTAATGGCTGCCGTTGCCCTATTGTGGTTAAATTGTGCCCTTCTATACAGTGCCTTCAAAGTATTCAGACCCCTTGACTTTTTCCACATTTTGTTAGGTTACAGCCTTATTATAAAATGTATTGCATTGTTTTTTCCCCCTCAATCTACACACGATACCCCATAATGATGAAGCAAAAACATGTTTAGAAATTTTTGCTAATTTATTACAAATAAGAACTGGAAATATCACATTTTAAATAAGTATTCAGACTCTTTACTCAGTACTTTGTTGAAGCACCTTTGGCAGCGATTACAGCCTCGAGTCTTTTGGGGTATGATGCTACAAGCTTGGCACACCTGTATTTTGAAGTTTCTCCCATTCTTCTATGTAGATCCTCTCAAGCTCTGTCAGGTTGGAGGCGGGGCGTTGCTGCACAGCTATTTTCAGGTCTCTCCAGAGATGTTCCAAGTCCGGGCTCTGGCTGGGCCACTCAAGGACATTCAGAAACCTGCTCTGGGGCAGGTTTTAATCAAGGATCTCTGTACTTTGCTCAGTTTACCTTTTTATCTGAATCCTGACTAGTCTCCCAGTCCCTGCCGCTGAAAAACATCCCCACTGCATGCTGCTGCTGCCACCACCATGCACCATCCCTACGGTGTAGCCAGGTTTCCTCCAGACGGAACGCTTGGAATTCAGGCCAAAGACTTCAACCTTGGTTTCATCAGAACAGAGTATCTTGTTTCTCATGGTCTCAGTCTTCAAGTGCCTCTTTTACAGAGTGGCTGTCTGGCCTTCTGGCCACTCTAGCATAAAGCCCTGATTGGTGGAGTTCTGCAGAGATGGTTGTCATTCTGGAAAGTTCTGCCATCTCCAAAGAGGAACTCTAGAGCTCTGTCAGTGACCATCGGGTTCTTGGTCACCTCCTTGACCAAGGTCTCTTTTGATTTTTCCCATGATGTTAAGCAAATAGGCACTGAGTTTGAAGTTAGGCCTTGAAATGCATCCACAGGCACACCTCCAATTGACTCAAATTATGTAAATTAGCCTATCAGAAGCTTATAAAGCATGACATAATTTTCTGCAAATTTCCAAGCTGTTTAAAGGCACAGTCAATTTAGTGTATGTAAACTTCTGACCCACTGGAATTGGGATACAGTGAAATAATCTCTGAACAATTGTTGGAAAAATTACTTGTCATGCACAAAGTACTAACTGACTTGCCAAAGCTATAGTTCGTTAACAAGAGATTTGTGGAGGGTCATTTCAGGATGAGCCTGCAGGAAGGGTTGACGCACAGGGTTGAGATTGCCTGCAATGACAATAAGCTCAGTCCGATGAAGCTGTGACACACCGCCCCAGCCTCTCTCAGCCTATCGCGGACAGTCTGAACACTGATTGAGGGATTGTGCGTTCCTGTTTTAATACGGGCAGCTGTTGCCATCCTGTCCTGTGGTGTGATGTTCGGCTGTACCGATCCTGTGCAGGTGTTTGTTACACGTGGTCTGCCACTGCGAGGACGAACAGCTGTCCATCCTGTCTCCCTGTAGCGCTGTCTTAGGAGTCTCACAGTACGGACATTGCAATTTTATTGCCCTGGCCACGTGCAGTCCTCATGCCTCCTTGCAGCATGCATAAGGCAAGTTCACACAGATGAGCAGACACCCTGGGCATCTTTCTTTTGTTTTTCCCCCAGAGTCAGTAGAAAGGACATTAAAGAGGCCTAAGGTTTCTTAACTGTGACCTTAATTGCCTACTGTCTGTAAGCTGTTAGTGTCTTAACGGCCGTTCCACAGGTGCATGTTCATTAATTGTTTATGGTTCATTGAACACTCATGGGAAGCAGTGTTTAAACCCTTTACAATGAAGATCTGTGAAGTTATTTGGATTTTTACAAATAATTATTTTGCTGAGTTTATATACATACACTACCATTCAAAGGTTTTGGGTGACTTAAACGTCCTTGTTTTTAAAAGAAAAGCTCATTTTTTTTTTTTGTTTGTCAATTTTAAAATCACATCAAATTGATCAGAAATAGTGTTGACGTTGTTGTAAATGACTATTGTAGCTGGAAACGTCAGATTCTTTTATTTTTTACGACTATGTAGATATTCCACAAATAATCAGTTTCCAGGAACAATAGTCATTTGCAACATTAACAATGTCTACACTGTATTTCTGCTCAATTTGATGTTATTTTAAATGGACATAAAATAAGATTTTCTTTCAAAAACAAAGACATTTGTGACCCCAAACTTTTGAAAGTGTGTGAGACAAACCTACTCATTCAAGGGTTTTTCTTTAATTTCACTATTTTCTATATTGTCAAATAATAGTGAAGACATCAATACTATGAAATGTAGTAAACAAAAAAAGTGTTAAACAAATCTTCAAAGTAAATGACAGCTTTGCACACTCTTGGCGTTCTCTCAACCAGCTTCACCTTAAATGCTTTTCCAACAGTCTTGAAGTTCCCACATGCTGAGCACTTGTGGGCTGCTTTTCCTTCAGTCTGTGGTCCAACTCATCCCTAACCATCTCAATTGGGTTGAGGTTGGTTGATTGCGGCGGCAAGGTTGTCTGATGCAGCACTCCATCACTCTCATACGCCATCCCATCTAGTTGGGATTTGTATCTCTGTGGTAGCTATGCTGCTTAAGTGTGCCTTGAATTCTAAATACATCGCTGACCGAGTCACTCCTCCGCCATGCTTCACGGTGGGAACCACACATGCGGAAAACATCCGCTCACCTACCCTGCGTCTCACAAAGACACGGCAGTTGGAACCAAAAATCCATCAGACCAAATTACAGATTTCCACCGGCCTAATGTCCATTGGTTGTGTTTCTTGGACCAAGCAAGTCTCTTCTTATTGGTGTTCCTTAGTGGTTTCTTTGTAGCAAGTCAACAATAAAGGCCTGATTCATGCAGTCTCTTCTAAACAGTTGATGCTGAGATATGTTTGTTACTTGAACTCTGTGAAGCATTTTTTTGGGGCTGCAATCTGAATGTGCAGTTTTTCTAATTAACATATCCTCTGCAGCAGAGGTAACTCTGGGTCTTTCTTTCCTGTGGCGGTCCTCATGAGAGCCAGTTTCATCATAGCGCTTGATGGTTTTTGTGACTGAACTTGAAGACACTTTCAAAGTTCTTGACATGTTCTGTATTGACTGACCTTCGTGTCTTAAAGTAATGATTGACTAATTTCTCTTTGCTTATTTTAGCTCTTCTTGCCATAATATGGACTTTTACCAAATAGGGTTATCTTGTCACTATTGAACTGATTGGCTTAACGCATTAAGAAGGAAAGAAATTCCACAAACTAACTTTTAACAAGGCACACCTGTTAATTGAAATTCATTCCAGGTGACGACCTCATGAAGCTGGTTGAGAGAATGCAAGTGTGCAAGGCTGCCATCAAGGCAAAGGATGGCTACATGTATTCTTCAAACATATTTTGATTTGTTTAATACTTTTATGGTTACTACCTGATTCCATATGTCTATTTCACAGTTTTGATGTCTTTACTATTCTACAATGTGTAAATCTAAAGAAAAACACTTGAATGTGTAGGTGTGTCCAAACCTTTGACTGGTAGTGTGTGTGTGTGAAACTGATGTAATTTCAGAAGCAGTGGTTTGTGTCTGACTATAAGGAGCTGTGCTGGGAAATTGAGTTAATTGGCACTATGTTACTGTTTATTTGCATTAATCATTATGTGGGTTACATGATTTATTATTCTGACTGGAGATCTATCCTTTACCTCTGTTTTCTCAGGTGGCAGGAGGTCCTCTTGGGTGAGGAACTGGATTGTGTGGACTTACTTCAGAGATTACTTTCCCATCAGGGTGAGTGGAAAAGAATAGGCCTAACACTTTAAAGGTATAGTGTGAATTTACGGGTGTAATTTTGGAATGGGCCATTCAGTGCTATGTAGCATCTTGACCTCTTATATTGGAGGATGTATAAACAAATAAAAGTGGGATGGTTTTCACTTGTCAGTGTGTAAGCGGTGTCATAAGGCCAGATAATTAGGTTTGCTATTAAACTGGAAATTTGTGATGGAATACAACATGCATGTAGAGATGCTAAAATATGCTTTTTCTGGTCAGATACAAAGTTAGAGCATCAATGGTTTTTATTGATTGTGTGATGTAGCACAAGCTTGACCATAATCTTATCTGTGACTGTATCCAGTGTCAGCTGTTGGTTCCTGTTCCCTGATGATGCAATAAGGAGTTGACGTGTCAGTTGAAAGGATAGGCTTTGCCCCGCCTGATAGGCGACAGCACATCGCTGAGTTTTTTTTGCTTTTCTTTTTTCCCCCGATTATTATTGCGCTTCTCCGCACCTGGAGATTGTTGGTAGACACGTTCTCTTGGTATCCTAACAGCAAGCAATTTTTTTGCAAGTTCCTCTTGTGCTTTCTCACGCTGCTCTCCTGACCAAGGAATGAATTAGCTGAGTTGTTTGTATGCCTTCACACTCCTCATGAATATCAATGAACCAACGGCATTCAAATGACATCTGCTATATTTAATTGTCGTTCAGTCAGTTCAGCTATTTGATTTAAGTGTTTAAAATTGAGCATTTTATAAACATTAACCCTACAATAAATGTTTTACCATACAATTGTTTTCACTCATACATAGAAAGTATAGTCAAAGGCTCTTAAAGCCTTTGACCAATTTAAGAATAAAGGTAGTCTTAACCATAATGACTCAATTATTGACAGTTAACAGCCAGGGGGGATTCAAGTGTGTGTGTTGCCTCTGGAGCTTGGACTTTGGCCCTACTTGTGATCCATACTTTGAGCACTGACTGTTTATGTCTGAGTGGCTTGATGATCACTTATTTGCATCAAGTAGCTCTGATGCAAACTGAATAAGATGGCTGTGTTTGATAACATGTATCTGCATTGATTTGAGGCTTACAGTATTGTAATGTTTTGGGTTTGTAATCAGATGATGTTTACTGCTGTTTTGTGGAGTTAAGGGGCTTCAATTGTAGGGTTTTCGGACTCAGACTGACTGTATGCCAGGTATTGGTAGGGCTTGAGACACATTAGAAACTTCACATGTCAACATCCTGCTTCAGATGAATGGTTGCTTAACTTGTTTTAGCTTGTGCAACTAATGCAGTTGGATGTCAGCTGGTAGTCAGGGCTGGCTGGTGTCAGTCCATGCAGGGACGGTGGCTTACAACTTGCAGTTGGATGTCAGCTGGTAGTCAGGGCTGGCTGGTGTCAGACCATGCAGGGACGGTGGCTTACAACTTGCAGTTGGATGTCAGCTGGTAGTCAGGGCTGGCTGGTGTCAGACCATGCAGGGACGGTGGCTTACAACTTGCAGTTGGATGTCAGCTGGTAGTCAGGGCTGGCTGGTGTCAGTGCATGCAGGGACGGTGGCTTACAACTTGCAGTGCCAGCAAGGGCTCCTTCTCTCTTCCACTTACTGCATGTATGTTATCAAATACAGCGGTGGCCGGTTATTGGCTGAATAACTGGGGCACAAGGTGGTTGGAGTTGTCAACAAAGCAGCATGACACAAATGTAATCTAGTTTTTAATTAAAAAAATAAAATTAATAAATATATTTTCTCAGATTTGAGCAACAGCATAAATACACATTTTACTTTTGCATATCAAAAACTGAATAACCACTGCTACACATGCTGCCACTGTTTTTAAACTGATTAGATTATAATATTTAGACCGAGCAGTCAGCTCACAAAAGATCGAGTGCACCAGGATGGTTAGCTAACAATATCACAAAGCATGATGCGCTAGCCAGTTAACTTTCATTCTGAAATAACTTCATATTTCTGAGTTTGTCAGATATTAGTTTAGAAAGACTTAAAATTGGCATTGGAGCTATCTAGCTAGCTGCTTATCAAAGGTACACTACATGACCAAAATGATGTGGACACCTGCTCATCGAGCATCTCATTCCAAAATCATGGGCATTAATATGGAGAAGGCCCCCCTTCTGCTTCAATAACAGCCTCCACTCTTCTGGGAAGCCTTCCACCAGAAGTTGAAACATTGTTTCAGGGACTTGCTTCTATTCAGCCTCGAGCAGTTAGTGAGGTCGGGGACTAATGTTGGTCGATTAGGCTTGGCTCGCTGTTGGCATTTCAATTCATCCCAAAGGCAGTCGATGGGGTTGAGGTAAGGGCTCTGTGCAGGCCAGTCAAGTTCTTCCACACTGATCTTGACAAATCATTTCTGTATGGACCTCTCTTTGTGCACATGGGCATTGGGCATTTTGGAAGCACAGAATCATCTAGAATGTTATTGTGTGCTGTAGCGTTAAGATTTCCCTTCACTGGAATTAAGGGGGCTTGCCGAAACCATGAAACAGCCCCAGACCGTTATTCCTCCTCCACCAAACTTTACAGTTGACACTATGCAATGGGGCAGATCGCTTTCTTCTGGCACCCGCCAAATCCAGATTCGTCCGTCGGACTGTCAGATGGTGAAGTGTGATTCATCACTCCAGGGAAGGCGTTTCCACTAGTCCAGAGTCCGATGGCGGCAAGCTTTACTCCCATCCAGCCCACGCTTGGCATTGCGCACAATGAGCTTAGGCTTGTGTGTGTGGCTGCTCGGCCATGGAAACCCATTTAATTTCATGAAGCTCCCGGCAAACAGTTATTGTTCTGACGTTGCTTCCAGAGGCAGTTTGGAACTCAGTAGTGAGTGTTGCAATCGAAGACAGACACTTTTTACACGCTTCAGCACTCTGCTTTGAGGGTAATACTGTGCCATTGACGCGGCCCACTACCAAGGACTGTGGGCCCCTCTCCTTCTCCGTGGCCGACGTGAGTAAGACATTTTAAACGTGTTAACCCTCGCAAGGCTGCTGGCCCAGATGGCATCCCTAGCTGTGTCATCAGAGCATGTGCAGACCAGCTGTCTGGTGTGTTTAGACATATTCAATCACTCCCAGTCCCAAGAAGGCAAAGATGACTAACTATCGCCCCGTACCACTCACTTTTGTCATCATGAAGTGCTTTTGAGACTAGTCATGGATCATATCACCTTACCTGCCACCCTAGACTCATTTCAGTTCGCATACTGCCCCAACAGGTCCACAGTTGATTCAATCACCATCACGCTGCCCTATCCCATCTGGACAAGAGGAATACTGATGTAAGAATGCTTTTTATTAACTCTAGGTCAGCATTCAACACCATGGTACCCTCCAAGCTCATCATTAAGCTTGAGTCCCTGGGTCTCAACCCCACCCTATGCAATTGGGTCCTAGACTTTCTGATGGGCCGCCACCAGGTGGTGAAAGTAGGAAACGCCACCTCCGCTTTACTGATCCTCAACACTGGGGCCCCACAAGGATGCGTGCTCAGCCCCCTCCTGTACTCCCTGTTCACTCACGACTGCGTGGCCATGCACGCCTCCAACTCAATCATTTAAGTTTGCAGATGACACAACAGTAGTGTGCTTGATTACCAACAATGACGACAGTTTACAGGGAGGAGGTGAAAGCACTCAGCGTGTGGTGTCAGGGAAACAACCTCTCACTCAACGTCAATAAAACAAAGGAGATGATCGTGGACTTCAGGAAACAGCAGCGGGAGCACCTCCCTATCCACATCGACGGGACAGCAGTGAAGAAGGTGGAAAGTTTTTTTAAGTTCCTCTGTGAACACATCAGACTAACTGAAATGGTCCACCCACACAGTGTGGTGAAGGTGTAACAGCACCTCTTCAACCTCAGGAGGCTGAAGAAATTTGGACACCTAAAACCCTTACAAACTTTTAGAAGCACAATTGAGAGCATCCTGTCGGGCTGTATCACCGCCTGGTACGGCAATTACACCACCCTGAACCGCAAGGCTCTCCAGAGGGTGATGCTGTCTGCACAACGCATCACCGGGCAAACTACATGCCCTCCAGGACACCTACAGCACTCGCTGTCACAGGAAGGCCAAAAAAGATCATCGACAAGAACCACCTGAGCCACTGCCTGTTCACCCTGCTTCCATCCAGAAGGCGAGGTCAGTACAGGTGCATCAAAGCTGGACCATCAGACTGTTAAACAGCCATCACTAACACAGAGACTGCTGTCTACATCCAGACTTTAATCATTGGCCACTTTAATAAATGGATCACTAGTCACAATAAATAATGCCACTGTAATAATGTTTACATATCTTACATGACTCATCTCATATGTGTATATACTACATTTTGTACCATCTATTGCATCTTGCCTATGGTGCTCGGTCATCTATATATTTATATGTGCATATATTCCCCATTCTGTATTTATCTTGCTCCTTGGCACCCCAGTATCTCTACTTGCACATTCATCTTATGCACATCTACCATTCCAGTGTTTAATTGCTATATTGTATTTACTTCGCCACCATGGCCTATTTATTGCCTTAACTCCCTTATCTTACCTCATTTGCACTCACTGTAGAACCCTTTGTTCTACTGTATTATTGACTGTTTTTTTTATTCCATGTGTAACTCTGTATGTGTCAAACTGCTATGTTTTATCTTGGCCAGGTTGCAGTTGCAAATTATAACTTGTTCTCAACTAGCCTACCTGGTGAAATAAAAAAACATGTTCTTATTCCATCTCTTTAGATTTGTGTGATTTAGGTAGTCGTTGTGGAATTGTTAGAGATTACTGCACTGTCGGAACTAGAAGCACAAGCAGTTCACTACACTCCAATTAACATCTGCTAACCATTTGTATGTGTCCAATAAAATGTTACTTGATTTAGACCTTTCCAATTTACAATAACAGCATTTACAGTTGACCAGGGCCGCTCTAACAGGGCAGAAGTATTGCATCTCTGTAATGGAACTACTGTTCACACTATCTGCCCTGTGAACCGTAACTCCATCGACTACCTCTACTCTCAGAATGGAACTGGCTTCTACTCCTGCATTGTTTGCCGTTTGTGGTTTTAGGCTGGGTTTCTGTACAGCACTTTTTACATTTACATTTAAGTCATTTAGCAGACGCTCTTATCCAGAGCGACTTACAAATTGGTGCATTCACCTTATGACATCCAGTGGGACAGTCACTTAACAATAGTGCATCTAAAACTTAGGGGGGGTGAGAGGGATTACTTATCCTATCCTAGGTATTCCTTAAAGAGGTGGGGTTTCAGGTGTCTCCGGAAGGTGGTGATTGACTCCGCTGTCCTGGCGTCGTGAGGGAGTTTGTTCCACCATTGGGGGCCAGGGCAGCGAACAGTTTTGACTGGGCTGAGCGGGAGCTGTACTTCCTCAGTGGTAGGGAGGCGAGCAGGCCAGAGGTGGATGAACGCAGTGCCCTTGTTTGGGTGTAGGGCCTGATCAGAGCCTGGAGGTACTGAGGTGCCGTTCCCCTCACAGCTCCGTAGGCAAGCACCATGGTCTTGTAGCGGATGCGAGCTTCAACTGGAAGCCAGTGGAGAGAACGGAGGAGCGGGGTGACGTGAGAGAACTTGGGAAGGTTGAACACCAGACGGGCTGCGGCGTTCTGGATGAGTTGAAGGGGTTTAATGGCACAGGCAGGGAGCCCAGCCAACAGCGAGTTGCAGTAATCCAGACGGGAGATGACAAGTGCCTGGATTAGGACCTGCGCCGCTTCCTGTGTGAGGCAGGGTCGTACTCTGCGGATGTTGTAGAGCATGAACCTACAGGAACGGGCCACCGCCTTGATGTTGGTTGAGAACGACAGGGTGTTGTCCAGGATCACGCCAAGGTTCTTGGCGCTCTGGGAGGAGGACACAATGGAGTTGTCAACCGTGATGGCGAGATCATGGAACGGGCAGTCCTTCCCCGGGAGGAAGAGCAGCTCTGTCTTGCCGAGGTTCAGCTTGAGGTGGTGATCCGTCATCCACACTGATATGTCTGCCAGACATGCAGAGATGCGATTCGCCACCTGGTCATCAGAAGGGGGAAAGGAGAAGATTAATTGTGTGTCGTCTGCATAGCAATGATAAGAGAGACCATGTGAGGTTATGACAGAGCCAAGTGACTTGGTGTATAGCGAGAATAGGAGAGGGCCAAGAACTGAGCCCTGGGGGACACCAGTGGTGAGAGCGCGTGGTGAGGAGACAGATTCTCGCCACGCCACCTGGTAGGAGCGACCTGTCAGGTAGGACGCAATCCAAGCGTGGGCCGCGCCGGAGATGCCCAACTCGGAGAGGGTGGAGAGGAGGATCTGATGGTTCACAGTATCGAAGGCAGCCGATAGATCTAGAAGGATGAGAGCAGAGAGAGAGAGTTAGCTTTAGCAGTGCGGAGCGCCTCCGTGATACAGAGGAGAGCAGTCTCAGTTGAATGACTAGTCTTGAAACCTGACTGATTTGGATCAAGAAGGTCATTCAGAGAGATAGCGGGAGAGCTGGCCAAGGACGGCACGTTCAAGAGTTTTGGAGAGAAAAGAAAGAAGGGATACTGGTCTGTAATTGTTGATATATCAGCTGATGTAAGAAGGGCTATATAAATACATTTGATTTTATTTAGTGGAAACGTGCAGGTAAACATCCCACACACAGCACATTTTATTGCCTTATTTGCCTGTGAATTATTTTATTACTTGAGTGTAAAAGATGCATCATATCAGGGCCCTGTAACCTCCCCTCTGAGACTGGTGTGATAGTACAGTCTAATCATGTCTAAACATCAGTCTAAACTCATGTCTCTTTTTGTCAACTTTTTTTCCAGCTCATCAAGACACACAACCTGCTGCCCAGCCGAAACTACATCTTTGGGTACCACCCCCATGGGATCTTCTCTTTTGGAGCCTTCTGTAACTTCGGGACTGAGGCCACTGGATTCTCCAAGAAGTTCCCGGGCATCAAGCCTTCTCTTGCCACCCTGGCTGGAAACTTCCGGATGCCAATCCTTAGAGACTATCTCATGTCTGGGGGTGAGATGGTTTCTGGGAGTTTTGTCCCTCTGAAGAGGCTGCCTCTTCTCTCTTTTAAACTGCTGATAACAGCCTTTTAGCTACAGACTGTAATTTGGCAGAACTCTTGAGCTTTGTCCTATTACGCAGCCAGGATGAAACAGCCAGCTTCTGTCTACCAACCTGTATTTGCTGAGCTCACTATTGTAGGGAGCTGCTTCTGTCAAAAGCTAACAGTGCAGGTTATCTTAATTTGGTCATTTAGAGTAGTATTGCAGTGTAATGTAAAATTTACAGCAATAATATGTGTCTGTGCTCAACCAGTATGCATTTTCTCTTAAATAATGTCTACTGAAAACAGACTTTATGGTTTGGTCTTTGGGCCCATGTTTGATTGCTGAGCCTAACCCCATTCTCTCCCATGCGTTAGGTATCTGCCCAGTGAACCGTAACTCCATCGACTACCTCCTCTCTCGGAATGGAACTGGCAACGCAGTGGTCATCGTTGTCGGGGGAGCAGCAGAATCTCTGGACTGTGCTCCAGGCATGAATTCTGTCACCCTGAATAACCGCAAGGGATTTGTGAGGCTGGCCCTCCAGCAAGGGTGAGAGTAGAGCGCAAACATTCCATCATACACAAATCCTGGCTACACACATACACTACATGAGCAATAGTATGTAGTCACCTGCTCGTTGAACATCTCGTTCCAAAATCATGGCCATTAATATGGAGTTGGTCCCCCTCTTTGCTGCTTTAACAGCCGCCACTCTTCTGGGAAGGCTTTCCACTAGATGTTGGAACATTGCTGCATGGACTTTCTTCCATTCAGCGCATGAGTGAGGTCAGGCACTGATGTTGGGCGATTAGGCCTGGGAAGTCCGCGGTCCAATTCATCCTAAAGGTGTTCGATGGGGTTGAGGTCAGGGCTCTGCAGGCCAAGTTCTTCCATACCAATCTTGACAAACCATTTCTGTATGAACCTCACTTTGGCCACAGGGGTATTGTCATGCTAAAACGGGAATGGGCCTTCCCCAAACTGTTACCACAAAGTTGGAAGTATTGAATCGTTTAGAATGTCATTGTATGCTGTAGCTTTAAGATTTCCCCTCACTGGAACTAACTAGTCCGAACCATAAAAAAAAACAGCCACAGACCATTTATTCCTCTTCACCAAACTTTACAGTTGGCGCTATGCATTGGGGCAGGTAGTGTTCTCCTGGTATCCGCCGAACCCAGATTCGTCTGTCGGGCTGTCAGATGGTCAAGTGTGGTGATTCACTCCAGAGAACCTGTTTCCACTGCTTCAGCGTGCAATGGCGGTGCTCTTTACACCACTCCATTCTAAATTCCCCCTCCCTGAGAATTCTATTTAATTCAAATTCCAGGTCAATCTTTGAATTCAGACATTAATTTTCTCTCAATTCCAATGTTTCAATTTCTAATGCAATATTATCCCTGACAATTCCAATTTCCTCAGGCTTTCAGGCTGATCATGTAATTGTTCAGACAACCTAGCTATTTTGAAATCATTTAAATTGCAGTCAATTTGTGATACTAAGTTTATTAACTGTGAAATTTACAAATAATAAATTCAAAGTCAAAACTGTCTAATTTCAACATTGTTGAAATTATATTGAATTCAATGTAAATTCTTCACTTAATGAGTGAATTTAATTGGAATTGACCACAACCCTAATTGGCACACACTTACTCATGTGGTAATTGGTCCTCAATTGCTCAGAGCTCCTGGCATAGAGTACACACACCCGGGTCAAGGCCAAAGGATGGACTCCATCAGATTGTGACTCCTGAGAACACTGTTTCAGCACACTGAGTGAGCTGGCATAGACCAGATCAGACTAACTGGGAATCTCACTCTATTCCAGGGCCAATAGGCTACCATTTTGACTTGCTCAACTTATCCAAACAAGCCTACTTCAGTGATAAATATTGTCTGATGGTGGATTGTAGATACGCTGGTTCAGTGTCTTAGAGGTTGTATAAAATGTTATGTATAGTAGACCCTCATTCATGACAACCTTCGATAACATGCATGATTGCTAATTTCCCCTGGCATGTACAGTACGTATCTGGGTCACTGGCTCATATTTTTAGGACCTCCTAAGACAAGTGGCATGTAGGCAGGCCTATGTTACCCTGGCTAAATGCTTCCCAAAGGTTCCTTTTCTAAATTCCTCATAATGCGTTTTCATGACAGATGTTGAAATAATTAGAGCAGGGAAGCTCAAACAACAAGTCAGCTCATCATTCAGAGATCAGATGATATCCATTATGCCCTATGAGTAACTTCTGGAGACTAATGTAAACCCTTGCTCTCTGTCAGGTCTGACCTGGTGCCGGTCTACTCCTTTGGGGAGAACAATGTGTACAAGCAGGTGATCTTAGAGGAGGGAACCTGGTGTCGACTAGCTCAGAAGCGGCTGCAGAAGATTCTGGGCTTTGCTCCCTGTCTATTCCATGGCTGTGGCCTCTTCTCTGACTCCTGGGGAATGGTGCCTTACAATAAACCCATCACTACCATCGGTGAGAAACCCTCTCCAAGACCCCACTGAAAGTATCTCACAGGCATTTCGTTTCTGGTAGTGATCCAGTCCATGTGTTTGATGCTAATTCTCTCTGTTCCGGCCATTATTATGAGCCATTTTCCTGTTAGCCATCTATCAAAATATATGCGCAACTCAAATTGTTCTGTCAGCCAGGATCTGTAGATTATTGTCCATCTGTAAAAATCTTAAGTAATTACAATGCTAGGTCAGGGTTATGGTTACTACCAAGCAGTTCAAGGGCAACTCTTGCTCCTTTGTGTTAACAGAACCATCCACACAGTCAACATTTTCTCTCCCCTGCATCAAGGCCATGTTTATGTTAAATGTTGCAGTTCGTCAAACCAAAAAGTTAAATGTCAGCTGATTTTTTTTTAAATTATTTTTTGCGGATATTGATATATATATATTTTTTTTACCCCCTTCTCTTAGTGGGTGAACCGATCACGGTACCAAAGGTTGAGGAGCCTACTCGGGATATGGTGGAACTGTACCATGCCATGTACATCAAGTCCCTCAGGAGCCTCTTTGACAAGTATAAGACCCGCTTCGGATTGAAAGAGAGTGACATCCTGCACATCCAATGAGAAAAGAGTGAGCGGGACCCCCTCGGAACCTCAGAACTGTGGCAGCTGTTTGTTCAGCCTCGACACCCCATTCACGTGCATGGATCTGATTGATTGTCTCTGGAATTCAATCGATATACATAAAGTTGTGGGTGTGTGTATAAACCCACCCGTGCTCTCATCCTCGTCCAGTATACAAGGCTCACGTCCCTACTCCACTCGGGGTGAAAATGGCAGGTTTTAATGTTTTAGGTTGCTTTACTATTCCGCCTGACCTAGTCAACTTTGCTATTGGCAATGACTATCTTAAATGTCTCCGAATGGAGTCTCTTCAGCATATGCCACATTTATAGATATGTTCCATGACAGAAGAGATGAGGGAGTATAGTTTGATAAGATACGATCACTTGCTTTCATGTGCAGTAGAACTCCCACTAGGTGGCACTAGAAGGCTATACATACACACACACACACACACACACACCATGTTTGTTTCCCCCATGTATCCATGTAGTTGTCCCATATATTAGGCCCTAAAAAAAGTTCAATATCAGATGTTTTGAGGCCTTTATTTATTTATTTATTTAGCTAAATGCACAAACAATGCAATTGTAATGGTATGGCCTCAGAAGTTAATATAGTGTGATAATTGAGCCAAAGAGCTGATGGGTGTCCCTTCCCAGCACACGCATACTTCATTGAAACTGGAAGGAGAAGTAATTCTAATGGATTTAGATTGTGTTTATATGATGCCACTAAGTATTGTATTATGTAAATAAGAACCTGTCCTCCCTTGTCCAATGGAACAATTTTTTTTTAAATTCATAAATGTATATATTGATGCACTTTTTGTATTTGTTACTACCCTCTGAGGTATTGCTCTAAAATGTGCCTTAGGAATTGTTCAATGTCACATTTTTATTGACTGGGCTGCAGAGTGTTGTTTAGTGCCTTGATGCCCCATGTACTGTAGTTGTTGATGATTTTGATGATGTAAAAACAATTCTTCCTCCACACAGAGGGCAGATCAGTGATGAATGTCATAAAAATACACTTTTGGGGTTCTACTCAATTGAGTAAAATGGTAAATGTACAGTATAAGGGTTTTTCTATCACACATTTGGATTTGAGTTGAAAGTCACTCCCATGGTAATTTCCAAGAAGTGTTAGCGAAATTACTGAGACTTGATATGCCATCATCCTGCCAATTATCTTAGGTGCAGAACTGTTTATATATTATGCAAGATGAAAAGACAATTATTTTGCAAATGTGGTGAAATGTTGAGGTTGGTGATGAGTGCTAAATAGAAGTGTCATTTGAAATGCAAATTCTTCTAGCTTCATTAACTTCTTGTAAACATCTCACTCTCTTAACTCGTGCAATAAACAGCAGGCAAGGCCTTTTATGTTGTGAATGAATAGCTTGAGCAAAATCTGTCAACTTAAACTTTTTGTTTTTAGAATAAAACTTAACATGTCTTTGTAAACATTTTCTTCCTGTCATCATAGAAACAACATTGCATCTTTAGTGTTTTGTATTTTATTAGGATCCCCTGAAGCAGCAGCTCCTCTTCCTGGGGTCCACATAAAACATGACATAATACAGAACATCATTAGTGCAGTCCTTGAGCTGTTCTTGTCTAAAGACATGGATAATAGAAACAAAGGTCCTACGGACTGTTGCATGACTACATTAATACAAACACACTGAACAGAAATATAAACTCAATATGCAATCATTTCAAAGATTTTACGAGTTACAGAATTACTGTTCATAATAGCAAATCAGTCAATTGAAATAAATTCATTAGTCACTAATCTATGGATTTCACATGACTGGGAATACAGCTCATCCTCTGGTCACAGGTACTTTAAAAGAAGAAAAGTAGGGGCGTGGCTCAGTAAACCAGTCAGTATCTGGTGTGATCACCATTTGTCTCATGCAGCACAACACATCTTCATATAGAGTAGACCAGGCTGTTGATTGTGGCCTGTGGAATGTTATCCCACTCCACAGAAGGTTGGTGACACCTTAATTGGGGAGGACCGGCTCGTTCTAATGACTGGAGTGGAATGGTAACAAATACATGGGCTCCCGAGTGGCGCTGCGGTCTAAGGCACTACATCTCAGTGCTAGAGGCGTCGCTACAGACCCTGGTTCAATTCCAGGCTGTATCACAACCGGCTGTGATTGGAGTCCCATAGGGTGGCAAACAATTGACCAAGCATCGTCCGGGTTTGGCCAGGGTAGGCCGTCTTTGTAAATAAGAATTTGTTCTTAACTAGTTAAAGGTTAAACATCAAACGTGATTTTCACGTGTTTAAGGCCATTCCATTAGCTCCATTATTATGAACTGCATCTTGTGTCCCACTCCTCTTCAATGGCTGTGCAAAGTTGTTGGATAATGGCGGTAACTGGAACACGCTGTTGTACACGTCAGTCTAGAGCATCCCAAACATACTCAATGGGTGAAATGTCTGGAGAGTATGCACGCCATGGAAGAACTGGGAAATTGTCAGCTTCCAGAAATTGTGTACAAATCCTTGCGACACAGGGCCATGCGGTGATTGTGGCGGCTGAATGGCACAACAAATGGCCTCAGGATCTTGTTACGTTATCTCTGTGCATTCAAAATGCCATTGTTAAAATGCAATTATGTTCGTTGTCCATAGCTTATGCCTACCCATACCATAGCCCCCCTGCCACAATGGGGCACTCTGTTCACAAAATCAAATCAAATGAAGCTTTATACAGCCCATATCAGACATGGAATGTAATGCAACGTGCTTTACAGGAAAAAAAAACATAAAAAACAATGAAAATAAAAGCTGAAATATTTACTACACAACAAACATAAATTAAAAAACAAAATAATGACAAACTAAAAAGCACCCTAAGGAAAAGCAAAGTTAAAAATATGTGTTTTAAGATCACTTTTAAATATGTTTCCACAGTTTCAGCCCTGGCAGGTTCTCTGGCAGGCTATTCCAGATGCTGGGGGCATAATAACTAAAGGCTGCCTCTCCATGCCTCTTGGTACTAGGCTTTGGGATAGATAAAAGGCCAGTGCCAGAGGACCTGAGGGACCTACTGGGTACATCACTTAAAAGCATGTCTGACATGTATTGGGCTGCACAATTGTGGATTGATTTAAAAACCAATCTTAAAATTAATTCTAAAACTCACAGGCAGCCAGTGCAGAGACCTTAAAATGGGTGTAATGTGTGCTCTTCGTCTGGTCTTGGTCAAAAAAGACCAAAAAGAGACTGTACCTAAGTTCATACTGTGTAATTTAATGCTTTCACACTATTTCAGGATGTGAAGTAGCATGCCAGAGAATAATACTGGTTTCCAAATTGCATTTCAGTTATGCTTCAGTGGTTATGCATGTTGAGTTCTTGTTCATTGGAGAGGGGAAGATGTAGTAGGATGTCCCTTGGGGGTATCCGTACCTATGTATGATATGCGCAGACTAGGCTAGTAAACATGCTGAAGCTAGAACCTCATTGTCCTGCCTCCAGATTTTAGATAATACTACAGAAGTTGTTGCTAATTTGAATAACTTTCAAATTATCATCATCTCATGAGTGGAACTTTGATTTTTATTGCAGTGGGCATGCTGTTGTTAGCCATCTATTTTAAAATAACTTTTGTGTATGTGTGAAACATTGTTGCATTTAAACTTTAGGTTACTTTGTGTGCTAAACGTGAACTGTTTTTTTGCAATGGGAAGTAATAGTTGTACATTTCGATAAGGAAATGCTTACCCTAATGTTTTTGTATTCTTATGATTGGGACCTACTGGCTTATTTTGTCCAAGTGAATGGACTGCTTATCCTTTAATTAACATCATTCTGTGTGTGATTGCTGTCTTTCCATCGGCCCTATGCAGTGGTGTAGTGGTGCCTGTGTGAAGGAAAGGTGCCCTGTGTGAAAAATCATTTTTCAGATGTCATTCTCAAAACCACAAATAAAAACCTTCTAAGTTCACAACAATCCTTAAACCACACCAGAAGACCATGTTTGAGATCTGGGAAAAACTGAAAAAATATATTTTTGGAGGGTGTAGTTGCATTTTAATTAAATTGAGCAATACAAATGCCCTCCCCATTAATATAAATCAGTATTATAACTTTGTCAAGTAGGCCTAAATTGCAGTCAACATTTAATTGGGAAAGTTTTTTGGGAAAGTCATTAAATATTTATGCAAACAGTGTATGATTACTAAATTCCTCATCGCAAATAGCCTACTAACCAATATAATGTTAACTCCAGTTGACAAAGTTGATAAAATAAATGTTCTATCACCATTCGTTAATTAGCCAAGTAGGCAATCAAATGCTTAGGACACACAAAAAAACAGTCCTCACCAATTACTCTCCACTACTGTACTTGAGTGAATTGTCACCAGCAGGTCACGCGATAGATACATACATGCAGAAACATTCACTTCCTCATATTTGGAGGAAGTCTCTTTCCACAAGATAGCACAGCCACAAAGTAAAAATTGTCCACGTTGTAAAAATGTTTGAAAACAAAATAGCCTTTTGGTCCTAATTTAAGGTTAGGCACACGGTTAGCAGTGTGGATACGGTTAGAGTTAAGGTTCGGTTTTAAATCACATTTTAAGAGTATACATACAGATTTTGTCAAATTAACGTAACATTTTTATTTTGGGGGAATTTTAGCTAACCCTAACCCTTTTCCAAACTTTAACCTAATTATTCTAACCTGCTACATTAATACTCTTAACCTGCTGTGAAAGGTCAAATCTGACGTTTGTCGTAAAGATGCAAATAGTCTATATCGTAAAAATGCAATAAAACAAAAGGTGGCTTTTTGGTATTGATTTAAGTTTAGGCATACGATTGGCTGTGTGGTTAGGTTAAAAATGTAAGAATATAAATCGGACTACCGAGTGGTGCAGCAGCCCAAGGCACTGGTCTCAGTGCAAGAGGCGTCACTAGCCCGTTTCGAATCCAGGCTGTATCACATCCTGCCGTGATTGGGGGTCCCATAGGGCGGCGCATAATTTGTCCAGCGTCGTCAGGGTTTGACCGGGGTAGGCCGTCATTGTAAATAAGAATGTGCTCTTAACTGACTTGCACAGTTAAATAAAGTTTACATTAAAAAAATACATTGTATGAATAGGCGGGGATTATGACTTTGTGTTTGTGCTAACTACTGACGATACCTGAGCGAAGTCCCCATATTAGTTTTTTCTGTAGCAACGGAAGTTCGGTTGAAAACCGGAAACACCCGCGTTGTCTCGACCCCGCGTAGAGTGCTCTTTGACGGACGGGTGACAGCTTCCTGAGCAAGTCCTACTTTGTTTATGTCACGTAGCTAGCTAGCTAACTGACGGATACAAAAGTGCTTTGTTTTCTTATTAAGCGGATTACTGCTCTGATACATACATTTCTGGCTTAGAAGGTGAATCTAGATTTACATGATCCGGGTTTATTTGGTACGAAACCCCCAGGGCCGTTAGGAGAATGAACTCCATCACCGGTCGGGATCACCCTGTACCCGCCTCCTCTGTCAACTCTGGAGCCTCATCTTCTCGAGGCTTGCACGTAGAACTCACATCTCAGCAGGTAAGGACATGGACCCTCAGCTCGGTGGAATGTTTTTATGAGTGACTCTCATTCTGTAATAATGCTGTGTGTCACATGTCAAAACTGCAAGATGAATACAGCAGGCCTATTACAGCTCTCTTGGGTAGCGAGACAGTTATACGTTGTCTATAATAGCTAGTTAGATACATGTGCAAATGTTAGATATAATTGTTAGATATTTAGTTGGCAAGTAACCGAGACGAATATGCTAGCCAGCCAGCTTAATTTAGCCCTAGCCTTGTCGCAAACACTGCTGGAAGTTCAATGGCAGAAATCAGCTAAAGAGGGGTTGGAAGTCAGTGCAAATCTGTGATGCCTCGCAACACGTCAAACCAATCAAATGCCTTATTATGGCGGGGCTTATCTTAAAAAAAACAATCATTTCTAACCCTTGTGTGTGTGTAAGGGTTGAATGTGTGGGTACTCAGTGCAAATCATTTTAAAATTGCATATAGTCTTTAAGGTGCATGTTTTCAAATCTGGAATTATTGAAGTTGCCTTTACTGGCTGCTGAGATATACATTAATTCCTGCTTATTATCATATTTTTAAACAACATCCTACATTGCTACTTTGGGAAGAAACCGTCTTTATGAATGACTTGACAGGTGTCACAGCACAGGTCTGCCTGAACACTGAGCAGTATTGTTGGGAGGTAGCTAGCTGTGCTGGGAAACACCCAGTGTCAAAGACTCATTAACTCAGAATATGAGGAGAATATGGCTTGTGAATCTCTTCTCATTGCAGGCTTGTTAAAGTTTCACAAGATTCATAAGTGACTGCAGAAAGTAGGCCTTGTTAGGGAATCACTGTTAACCAGCCCTCTCGCCTAATGTGCACAGGCCGACACCAGACAGCCATGGACGTTGAAAAGTAATTTGACTTCTGTTTCATACGTTTGGACAGTACAGCACAGTATAGATCAGTACAGTATAATGTACTCTATTGTTTTGTACTGAACTATACTCTACTATATTGTACTCTACTATATTGTACTCTGCTGTACTGTGATTTGGTCTATGATTGGTACAGATGTGGTCCGGACCAACCAAATTTGGTCTTGTTTGCGGGTAAAGCTCATTAGAATATAAGCCAGAATTATTTTGGTTATGACTTTTCAAGCTTGGATAGTAGATTTCGGTGAAAAAGGACAAAGAAGCATATGATATACCTGGTTGTATTGATAGCATGCAATTTGGTGGAGGCCTATATGATCAACTACTCTCCTTTACTAGATTAGATTCAATCCGATGTTCAGAGATGGAAAACATTCCTTATTTCTATGTTAGGAGGGTCAATATAATCAAAATTAATATATTACCATGGTTGATGTTTTTACCAGTTTCAATTCCATTCAACTTCTTTAAGAATAAATTACCTACTCTCCCACTTTATTTGGAATGGAAAGCCTTTAAGAGTCAAATTGAATGTTTTACACTTACCTTATGAAGCTGGACAATAACAACACCGTTAAGTCCTGGTTCCAAAGTGGCATCATTCATTTTTAGCAAATGTATTATAATGGCACTCTACTGTCATTCAATTAATTACAAGAAAAATGTGGGTTATCCAAAACCAATTTCTTTAAATTCTTATAACTCAGAAATCTTATTAAATCGCTTCAATAGAATCTGGATGAATCTAAAGCTTCTAGCTTTGATTGAATTTCTACCTAATAGCACAGAACTTTTATAAAGGAAAAATGGGAAACAGATCTCTAAGAAAATGTATGAGACTATTGGTCACAGATATGTAAAAATGTTCATAATTTCTCCTACAACCTTAGATGTAAATTATTGCAATTCAAGATAATCAGTTGGATTTACTACACTCCTGCCAGAATGCATGTTATGCACCCAGAATTGTTGGAGTAAAGGAACAATATTACATATGCTGTGGTCCTGTGACAAACTGACACAATTTTGGGATAATGTCTGTGATATCATATTATTGTGTTTAGGAATTTCTATCTATCGCCACAATAGATGTCTGTTGGGAAATGTAAATATTGATGACCAATATCATTTTTTTTAAACCTAGTTATAATTGCTGCATTTTGTTTTTATAGCTATCAATTGGAAAGCATCATACTCACCATCAATAACGAACTGGAGTTCTGAACTATATAGTTACATTTCTTTAGATTGTGTTGTATGAAATTTAAGCAAAAAAAAAAAGGACATGTTTGATCAAATCTGGAAACTTCACATTGACCAACTTGAGGAATGTGACTTTTCCCAACATACATAATTACAGTGGGGCAAAAAAGTATTGTCAGCCACCAATGGTGCAAGTTCTCCCACTTAAAAAGATGAGAGGCCTGTCATTTTCATCATAGGTACACTTCAACTATGACAGACAAAATTAGAAAAAAAATCCAGAAAATCACATTGTAGGATTTTAAATTTATTTATTTGCAAATTATGGTGGAAAATAAGTATTTGGTCAATAACAAAAGTTTATCTCAATACTTTGTTATATACCCTTTGATGGCAATGACAGAGGTCAAAACATTTTCTGTAAGTCTTCACAAGGTTTTCACACTGTTGCTGATATTTTGGCCCATTCCTCCATGCAGATCTCCTCTAGAGCAGTGATGTTTTGGGGCTGTTGCTGGGCAACACGGACTTTCAACTCCCTCCAAAGATGTTCTATGGGCTTGAGATCTGGAGACTGGCTAGGCCATTCCAGGACCTTGAAATGCTTCTTACGAAGCCACTCCTTCATTGCCTGGGCGGTGTGTTTGGGATCATTGTCATGCTGAAAGACCCAGCCACGTTTCGTCTTCAATGCCCTTGCTGATGGAAGGAGGTTTTCACTCAAAATCTCATGATACATGGCCCCATTCATTCTTTCCTTTACACGGATCAGTCGTCCTGGTCCCTTTGCAGAAAAACAGCCCCAAAGCATGATGTTTCCACCCCCATGCTTCACAGTAGGTATGGTGTTCTTTGGATGCAACTCAGCATTGTTTGTCCTCCAAACACGACGAGTTGAGTTTTTACCAAAAAGTTATATTTTGGTCTCATCTGACCATATGACATTCTCCCAATCTTCTTCTGGATCATCCAAATGCCCTCTAGCAAACTTCAGACGGGCCTGGACATGTACTGGCTTAAGCAGGGAGACACGTCTGGCACTGCAGGATTTGAATCCCTGGTGGCGTAGTTTGTTACTGATGGTAGGCTTTGTTACTTTGGTCCCAGCTCTCTGCAGGTCATTCACTAGGTCCCCCTGTGTGGTTCTGGGATTTTTGCTCACCGTTCCTGTGATCATTTTGACCCCACGGGGTGAGATCTTGCATGGAGCCCCAGATTGAGGGAGATTATCAGTGGTCTTGTATGTCTTCTTCCACAACTAACAAATACTAACCACTGCTCCCACAGTTGATTTCTTCAAACCAAGCTGCTTACCTATTGCAGATTCAGACTTCCCAGCCTGGTGCAGGTCTACAATTTTGTTTCTGGTGTCCTTTGACAGCTCTTTGGTCTTGGCCATAGTGGAGTTTGGAGTGTGACTGTTTTAGGTTGTGGACAGGTGTCCTTTATACTGACAACAAGTTCAAACAGGTGCCATTAATACAGGTAACGATTGGAGGACAGAGGAGCCTCTTAAAGAAGAAGTTACAGGTCTTTGAGAGCCAGAAATCATGCTTGTTTGTAGGTGACCAAATACTTATTTTCCACCATAATTTGCAAATAAATTAATTAAAAATCCTACAGTGTGATTTTCTGGATTTTTGTTTTCTAATTTTGTCTGTCATTGAAGTGTACCTATGATGAAAATTACAGGCCTCTCATCTTTTTAAGTGGAGGAACTTGCACAATTGGTGGCTGACTAAATACTTTTTTGCCCCACTGTATGTTTGCATTTTACATGTACATTATATGTGTATTGAAAGGGGAGGCTACTGTGTGTTCATGTACAGGTGTGGGCATGTTGTAGTGTGTAATGGGTGTGGTGCTTGTGTTTATAGAGAAATATACAATACCAGTCAAAAGTTTGGACACATACTCATTCAAGGGTTTTTCTTTATTTGTTTTACTATGTTCTACATTGTAGAATAATAGTGAAGAGATCAAAACTATGAAATCCCTATTATGGCAAGAGCAGCTAAAAAAGGAAAGAGAAACGACAGTCCATCATTACTTTAAGACATGAAGTCCAGTCAAATCAGAACATTTCAAGAACTTTGTAGGTTTCTTCAAGTGCAGTCGTAAAAACCATCAAGCACTGTAATGAAACTGGCTCTCCTGAGGACCGCCACAGGAAAGGAAGACCCTGAGTTACATGTGCTGCAGAGGATAAGTTCATTCGAATTACCAGCCTCAGAAATTGCAGCCCAAATAAATGCTTCGGAGTTCAAGTAACAGACACATCTCAACATCAACTGTTCAGAGGAGACCGCATGAATCAGGCCTTCATGGTCGAATTGCTGCAACAAAATTACCACTAAAGGACACCAATAAAAGGAAGAGACTTGCTTGGGCCAAGAAACACGAGCAATGGAAATAAGACCTTTGGTCTGATGAGTCCAAATTTGAGATTTTTGGTTTCAACCGCCGCGTCCTTGTGAAAAGCAGAGTAGGTGAACGAATGATCTCCGCATGTGTGAGTCCAACAGTGAAGCATGGAGGAGGAGGTGTGATGGTGTGGGGGTGCTTTGCTGGTGACACGGTCTGTGATTTATTTAGAATTCAAGGCACACTTAACCAGCATGGCTACCACCACATTCTGCAGCGATATGCCATCCCATCTGGTTTGCGCTTAGTCAAATAAAATTTGATTTGTCACATGTGCCGAATACAACAGGTGTACAGTAGACCTTACAGTGAAATGCTACAAGCCCTTAACCAACAATGCGTGATAAGTAAAAGTAGATGAGTAACAAAATGAAATAAAAATAATGAATAATTAAAATGCAGCTGTAAAATAAGTGGTACAAGGGGTACTGGTACAGAACTGGTGGGATTTTCATTTGTCTTTTAACAGGACAATTTTAAAATGGTATTTTATTTTACCTTTATTTAACTAGGCAAGTCAGTTAAGAACAAATTCTTATTTTCAATGACTGCCTAGGAACAGTGTGTTCCTTGTTCAGGGGCAGAACTTTTTTTTCCCCCTTGTCAACTTGGGGATTTGATCTTGTTCCGGTTACTAGTCCAACGCTCTAACCACTAGGCTACCTGCCACCCCCAATGACCCAAAACACACCTCCAGGCTGTGTAAGGGCTATTTGACCAAGAAGGAGGACAGTGATGGTGTGCTGCTTCAGATGACCTGGCCTCTACAATCACCTGACCTCAACCCAAATCGGATGGTTTGGGATGAGTTGGACCGGAGAAAAGTCAGTTGACCTTTTCTATGGGGGGTTGCTGAACAAGTTGGGTTTTTGTTTCTGAGCAACCTTATTCTTATAGGGAATCCCATGACTTCGATTTATCCCTAATGCCTGTGGTGGTGGAAGCTCAGTGTGGGCTGCTGGAGTTTGAAGAATGCAGATCAGGTGAGGGCCTTGGCCTGCCGTTGACATAGATAGTCCTACTGCTGCTCTGACACTGCTGCCCCTGAGGGGTGACCTCATTCAATGGCCCCTCTTTTCACGGGTCTCATGTCCCATTGCCATTCTCTTGAGTTACACCCCCCCCCCCAATTATGAGGCTTTTTCTTTGGAGCCATTATTTTTTTATAGATGCAGGCCTCTGTAAAATAACATCTTCTTCAGTTATTCAGGTAGTCTACTCTTTTTTTTGGTTGGCTGTAACTGATCCTTTCTCTTCAAGTAGGTTCCTTTTATTTTAGGCTACTTCTCAATTTTTTTGAAAGGTGGACTTCTGGCTGATGTCCAACCATGGTTATGTTCTGTCAGGGGTGTGGAACACATTTTATAGAGCTGCGGAATCATGGGGTTTCTACTCTGAGACGTACTGTACAAATGCTTTTTGTGTGTCATTGGCATGCTGGCTTGGACTTTAGCTAATGAAACTATGGCGCTCCTGTATGCAGAGCTTTTGTGAGGGAAACACAGTGAAGTCAACACATGAATGAACTCTGCTTTCAAATGAAACGCTTGTCTGCAAATTGTATTCTTTTTGTACAAATGTTGATAGTAGATGACGTGTGACTAACCAGATACTAGGGTCTGGACTATAACAGTATCGCAATACTCGTTATTGTCGTGGCAAGGAAACAAAGCACGAAGCGGCTTTAACTTCTTTAGGAAAACTACCCTAATGTCAATTGTTTTCTTTCTCAAGCTATAGCACACAATATGTTACAAATTCAGCATGTTTTTAAAGGACCAAAGAGTTTTTGTCTGCTTCGTTTTTTTCATTTCTGCTGTGAAAAAAATATTGCGATACTGGTATCATCCCGGCCCTACCAGATACGCCAAGTTCTCTCAAACCGAGCTACTATATTCTAAAAGGTCAGTTTTTATTTTTAACATGAGGATGTACTTGAACCTAATGACTTTGCTATCTGAAATTGTGACTTCTGGTTGACTGCATTGTTTACTTCTGTGTGAATTAGACTAGCTCATTGGGTAACAGTCTTGTAAGTCGATCTGCATCGATTTGGATTGTGTAACAGGATGAAACTCTTGAAATCGATAATACAATTGTAAAAGGCATTGAAGCTGACCGAGAGAAGTACAAGCTGCATCGTACGTAATTTAGACTTAGGCTACCTCTGGTTGTGGGCAGTTCATTTGGCTAAATGCTGTCTCCTGTCTCTGCCCCTGCTTCTATTTCTTGTCACTTTTTCCTGACTATCTCACCATCTGCCTTTCTCTCCCCAACAGAGGCGGTTACGTCATCTCAGAAGCATCGCAGCCCGCAACATCGTCAACAAGAATGGCTCTCCACTGTTGGACACATATTTTACCCTTCATCTCTGCTTAGAGGACTGGATATCCAGAGGTCAGTACAGTACACCCTCTTTCAGCTGTCTCTGTATCAGTGTTCCCGGCCACTGCACCAATACCCCTTTCACACTACTGAGCCCAGTCACTACACACTACAAACATGTCTTTAGGCCTGAATCCTAACTTGAGATCTGTGCACATAACTTGACAACAATGCAGGATTTACGCAGTAGTCATGGAAAGATGCAGACATCTTAATTACGATTCAGCCCTTAGTGCCAGAGCCCACTTAGGACTAAATGTTCAGCACTACTGTGAACTGCATTAGGCTACTCTCACAAGTGGAAGAAATGTTAGTGTCCCATTACAAAGTGTAGTTAAATGCACAAGGGCTTAGTTTGTTAGGGGACGCTGATGCTCCAGTAAATGAGGCCTTTCACTTTTGGTTTAAGGGCAAATCATTTTTTTAGTTAATATACAAAAATGGCCCAGATTGAGCCAAAACCTCAGGGCCTTGGCTTGCTGTTGTCAGGTAATCCTGACAGGTGTTGTATCTTCACAAGTGTTGTTTAAGCTTTTGCGTGTGTGTGTGTTTATTCAATCAAATCAAATTAATTTATATAGCCCTTCGTACATCAGCTGATATCTCAAAGTGCTGTATAGAAACCCAGCCTAAAACCCCAAACAGCAAGCAATGCAGGTGTTGAAATGTTGGCTAGGAAAAACTCCCTAGAAAGGCCAAAACCTAGGAAGTCCTCTTCTGGCTGTGCCGGGTGGAGATAATAACAGAACATGGCCAAGATGTTCTAATTTTCATAAATGACCAGCATGGTCAAATAATAGGTCTGGGACACGTAGCACGTCCGGTGAACAGTTTAGGATTCCATAGCCGCAGGCAGAACAGTTGAAACTGGAGCAGCAGCACGGCCAGGTGGACTGGGGACAGCAAGGAGTCATCATGCCAGGTAGTCCTGAGGCATGGTCCTAGGGCTCAGGTCCTCCTCCAAGAGAGAGAGAATTAGAGAGGGCATACTTAAATTCACACAGGACACCGGATAAGACAGGAGAAGTACTCCAGATATAACAAACTGACCCTAGCCCCCCTCACACATAAACTACTGCAGCATAAATACTGGAGGCTGAGACAGGAGGGGTCAGGAGACACTGGCCCCATCCGATGATACCCCCGGACAGGGCCAAACAGGAAGGATATAACCCCACCCACTTTGCCTAAGCACAGCCCCCACACCACTAGAGGGATATCTTCAACCACCAACTTACCATCCTGAGACGAGGCCGAGTATAGCCCACAAAGATCTCCGCCACGGCACAACCCAGGGGGGGAGCGCCAACCCCGACAGGAAGATCACATCAGTGACTCAACCCACTCAGATGACGCACCCCTCCTAGGGACGGCATGAAAGAGCACCAGTAAGCCAGTGACTCAGCCCCTGTAATAGGTTTAGAGGCAGAGAATCCCAGTGGAAAGAGGGGAACCAGCCATGCAGAGACAGCAAGGGCGGTTCATTGCTCCGGAGCCTTTCCGTTCACCTTCACACTCCTGTGCCAGACTACACTCAATCATATGACCCACTGAAGAGATGAGTATTCAGTAAAGACTTAAAGGTTGAGTCCGAGTCTGCGTCTCTCACATGGGTAGGCAGACCATTCCATAAAAATGGAGCTCTATAGGAGAAAGCCCTGCCTCCAGCTGTTTGGTTAGAAATTCTAGGGACAATTAGGAGGCCTGAGTCTTGTGACCGTAGCGTACGTGTAGGTATGTACGGCAGGGCCAAATCAGAGAGATGGGTAGGAGCAAGCCCATGTAATGCTTTGTAGGTTAGCAGTAAGACCTTGAAATCAGCCCTTGCCTTGACAGGAAGCCAGTGTAGGCAGGCTAGTACTGGAGTAATATGATCAAATTTTTTGGTTCTAGTCAGGATTCTAGCAACCGTATTTAGCACTAACTGAAGTTTATTTAGTGCTTTATCAAGGGTAGCTGGAAAGTAGAGCATTGCAGTAGTCTAACCTAGAAGTAACAAAAGCATGGATTAATTTTTCTGCATAATTTTTGGACAGATATTTTCTGATTTTAGCAATGTTACGTAGATGGAAAAAAGCTGTCCTTAAAACAGTCTCGATATGTTCGTCAAAGGAGAGATCCGGGTCCAGGGTAACGCCGAGGTCCTTCACAGTTGTATTTGAGACGACTGTACAACTATTAAGATTAATTGTCAGATTCAACAGAAGATCTCTTTGTTTCTTGGGACCTAGAACAAGCATCTCTGTTTTGTCCAAGTTTAAAAGTAGAAAGTTTGCAGCCATCCACTTCCTTATGTCTGAAACACAGGCTTCCAGCGAGGGCAATTTTGGGGCTTCACCATGTTATGTTTTCGAATTACATCCCCAAGAGGTAAAATATATAGTGAAAACAATAGTGGTCCTAAAACGGAATCTTGAGGAACACCGAAATTTACAGTTGATTTGTCAGAGGGCAAACCATTCACAGAGACAAGCTAATATCTTTCCGACAGATAAGATCTAAACCAGGCCAGAACTTGTCCGTGTAGGCCAATTTGGGTTTCCAATCTCTCCAAAAGAATGTGGTGATCGATGGTATCAAAAGCAGCACTAAGGTCTAGGAGCATGAGGACAGATGCAGAGCCTCAGTCTGATGCCATTAAAAGGTAATTTACCACCTTCACGAAACCAGACTGAAGCATTTCGTAAACATTGTTTGTCTTCAGGAAGGCATTGAGTTGCTGCGCAACAGCCTTAACAAAAAAATTAGAGGAATGGAAGATTCGATATAGGCCGATAGTTTTAAAAATATTTTCTGGGTCAAGGTTTGGCTTTTTCAAGAGAGGCTTTATTACTGCCACTTTTAGTGAGTTTGGTACACATCTGGTAGATAGAGAGACATTTATTATGTTCAACATAGGAGGGCCAAGCACAGGAAGCAGCTCTTTCAGTAGTTTAGTTGGAATAGGGTCCAGTATGCAGCTTGAAGGTTTAGAGGCCATGATTATTTTCATCATTGTGTCAAGATATATATATATATATATTACTAAAAGTGTCTCTCTTGATTGTCTTGAGTGTCTCTCTTGTTCCTAGGTCCTGGCAGAGTTGTGCAGACTCAGGACAACTGAGCTTTGAAGGAATACTCAGATTTAAAGAAGAGTCTGTAATTTGCTTTCTAATAATCATGATATTTTCCTCAAAGAAGTTCATGAATGTATTACTGCTGCAGTGAAAGCCATCCTCACTTGGGGGATGCTGCTTTTTAGTTAGCTTTGCAACAGCATAAAAAATAAATTTTGGATTGTTCTTATTTTCCTCAATTAAGTTCGAAAAATAGGATGATCAAGCAGCAGTAAGGGCTCTTCGATACTGCACGGTACTGTCTTTCCAAGCTAGTCGGAAGACTTCCAATTTGGTGTGGCGCCATTTCCGTTCCAATTTTCTAGAAGCTTGCTTCAGAGCTCCGGTATTTTCTGTATACCAGGGAGCTAGTTTCTTATGAGAAATGTTTTTAGGGGTGTAACTGCATCTAGGGTATTGTGCAAGGTTATATTGAGTTCCTCAGTTAGGTGGTTAACTGATTTTTGTGCTCTGACATCCTTGGGTAGGCAGAGGGAATCTGGAAGGGCATCAAGGAATCTTTGTGTTGTCTGTGAATTTATAGCATGACTTTTGATGCTTCTTGGTTGGGGTCTCAGCAGATTATTTGTTGCAATTGCAAACATAATAAAATGGTGGTCCGATAGTCCAGGATTATGAGGAAAAACATTAAGATCCACAACATTTATTCCATGGGACAAAACTAGGTCCAGAGTATGACTGTGACAGTAAGTAGATCCAGAGACATGTTGGACAAAACCCACTGAGTCGATGATGGCTCCGAAAGCCTTTTGGAGTGGGTCTGTGGACTTTTCCATGTGAATATTAAAGTCACCAAAAATTAGAATATTATCTGCTATGACTACAAGGTCCGATAGGAATTCAGGGAACTCAATGAGAAACGCTATATATGGCCCAGGAGGACTGTAAACAGTAGCTATAAAAAGTGATTGAGTAGGCTGCATAGATTTCATGACTAGAAGTTCAAAAGACGAAAACGCCTTTTTTTTTGTAAATTGAAATTTGCTATCGTAAATGTTAGCAACACCTCCGCCTTTGCGGGATGCACGGCGGATATGGTCACTAGTGTAACCAGGAGGTGAGGCCTCATTTAACACAGTAAATTCATCAGGCTTAAGCCATGTTTCAGTCAGGACAATCACATCAAGTTTATGATCAGTGATTAGTTCATTGACTATAACTACCTTTGAAGTAAGGGATCTAACATTAAGTAGCCCTATTTTGAGATGTGAGGTATCACGATCTCTTTCAATAATGACAGGAATAGAGGTGGTCTTTATCCTCGTGAGATTGCTAAGGCTCAATATCTGTTTGAGAATGCTTTAAAATTAATTTAACCTGTTTTTTTTGCCGTCCCTTGCAGACTTTTACAAGAGTGAAGTCATCCGAGGTTCATTGGTGAGTGTCATTCTTTTCAAAAGAACAAACATGTGTTGGACAGATTCTACATTAATTTGCCAAAGAAGGCTGCCTGGCCACACACAAAATGACTATAGCACCAGCTATGGAATGTCATAGCAATCCATTTTGTGTGGATTTTGTTGTATAATTTGTCTGCTTATGTCTGTGGAAACACACTACCGGTTATATGCTTAGTTCCATTCAGAGGACACAAGAATAGAAACAAGTGACAGCACGGCCAGCCAAAAGGTTTATCACTACCCCTGTCCAGGTTTACGCACTCTGCCACGCCCACAACGTGTTTGTGTGTGTGTGTACATGTGAGAGTGAACAGTGGGCACTTTCTCCAGTGCTGCTGTGTGGAAAGAGGGCATGCTTCCTCCATTTCCCCATTGCAGAGGAGTGTTGTCTGCCAGCCATTACATGGACTCAGGTCAGCCGCCTTGGTGATTGTTTCTAACACAATCAAGTCAAGTAGCCTACCTTTCACTTCCTCTCATCTGTCAAAACAGTTGCTGAAAGAACACCTAATATTACCTAAAGTAACTCGACCAAAAAAAGCACTTGTTTGTTTCATTTGAATTCAGACTTGGATGTATCAACATTGCACAGGTTGGCCACACCAGGATGGTGTTGTGACCATGAATCTGACTGCTTTAAATGGGAGTCATCACTGATACACACAGTGTCAGCAAGCTCCCATCTCCTTGTCTCCGTAGCTTCACAGAGGGCAATGCACAGGGTTTTACTGTACTGTATGGTCTCTTATTGACAGTTGCATATGTGCAATAAGGCCAAGAACAACAGAAAACAGTCAACGTCTCTGTTCTTGGCATGCGCTAATCTCTTTCTTCATGTTGTACCCCAGTCATATAAACAACAGACAGGAAGGTGGAAAGCAGCCTTGTAGCAACACACTGTAGGAGACAAGAGGAAACAAACAGGCTTACATACTGTATGTATAAAATATGCACAAGCGTCCATTGTACTATTTCTCTCTCTCTCTCTCTAAACGTGTTCATAGCATGTCTGCCATTGTGTTCTGCAAGACGCCATTCAGCAAAATCAGATATTGCCTTCTCAGCAATGGCTCTATTAACACAACGTCCTTGGATTCAGTCGGAAGTTTCCATATTTTTATTTTCCTCGTTTGCAGGGAACCGATTGTCCTACACCCTCTGTGGAATAGCAGCTGCTACGCGCTCCATTCTCTGCATGGAGTCTGTGATGAATGCTGCCAAGTAGAGCAGCAGACCATTACCAACATGCCAAATGTAGAATCATGAGCTGGCCTAAGCTCTTTTCCAAGCCTACCTTTCCCTTACTTTCCAGGGCCCTAGTCTGAAATGTACTGCAGATTAAGCTCAGGATTGTGTCTGGCAGAGATCTGAAATCTGCCTTTGTATTGAAAATGTCAGCATTCCTCCATGACCTTTGTTTGTTCTATAGTGTTTTTGTCTGTTTCCCCGTTGTCTTCTCTAGTCTGTCAAAGGAGCTTGCTCCTTTCTGCCCACCCCCACTGTAGGGTGAGGATCAAACGGTGGCAGTTTGCTCCACTGCTTACTCTGTTTGCTACAAATATATATGTTGTAACTTGTCACTCAGATCTTATAGGGATTGTGCGAGATTTTGCCAATCAAGCCTTTTTTCCTACTTTCCCAGAGTCCCATTAATTAATGGATACCATTTTTATGTCTGTGTGCAGTTTGAAGGACATTGAAGGTAATTTTGCAAGTCATTGCTAACTAGTGTTAGCCAATGACTGGAAGTCTATGGGAAAAGCTAGCAATTGCGCTAACGCTAATTAGCAATTCTCTTCAAGCTGCACACAGAGACATAAAAATAGCTTCCATGAGTTCATCTGACTCTTGGTAAGTAGAAAGTGTGTGTATATATAGATAGATAGATATCTATATATCTATCTATCTCTATCTCTATCTCTATCTCTATCTCTATCTCTATCTCTATATATATATATATATATAGAGATAGAGATAGAGATCTCTATCTATCTATCTATCTCTATCTCTATCTCTATCTCTATCTCTATCTCTATCTATATATATCGATTGATCGTGATCATATTCCTTGGAATGGCAGCAATGATTTAGCGGGTCTGGGTACCGCTGCTAGATGAATATAGCAGTCCAGGGTCTTTCACAGCAGGCAAAATGTGGCATGTGATGTCTTTACGGTGACATCAATGTTGCAGACAGATTTGGCTGCTGCGTTGGAGTAGGGCTGGGTTGGATTTGGCCTAAAAATCATATCATTTTTATATATATATATATATATATATATATCTCTTTAAAATTATTATTTAATTTTTAAACTTTCTGGGCGATTCATATATATATATCTCTATCTCAATGTCATAACCGATCATAATATGGTCATAACGCTGTCATGCTGAATATTGAGACCTATTGTGACTATATTGCTTTTTGTTTATGGCTGGTTATGACATCTACATAACTGGGCCAAAACCCACAAACCCTACCACGATAGTTATTTATGGGTGGTTATGACATCTATATAAGAGTGCCAAAGCCCACAAACCCTACCACGATAGTTATTTATGGGTGTTATGACATGAATAAGAGTGCCAAAGCCCACAAACCCTACCCGATAGTTATTTATGGGTGGTTATGACATCTATATTGCCAAAGCGATAGTTATTTATTTGGTTATGACATCTATATAAGAGTGCCAAAGCCCACAAACCCTACCACGATAGTTATTTATGGGTGGTTATGACATCTATATAAGAGTGCCAAAGCCCACAAACCCTACCACGATAGTTATTTATGGGTGGTTATGACAAATCTATATAAGAGTGCCAAAGCCCACAAACCCTACCACGATAGTTATTTATGGGTGGTTATGACATCTATATAAGAGTGCCAAAGCCCACAAACCCTACCACGATAGTTATTTATGGGTGGTTATGACATCTATATAAGAGTGCCAAAGCCCACAAACCCTACCACGATAGTTATTTATGGGTGGTTATGACATCTATATAAGAGTGCCAAAGCCCACAAACCCTACCACGATAGTTATTTATGGGTGGTTATGACATCTATATAAGAGTGCCAAAGCCCACAAACCCTACCACGATAGTTATTTATGGGTGGTTATGACATCTATATAAGAGTGCCAAAGCCCACAAACCCTACCACGATAGTTATTTATGGGTGGTTATGACATCTATATAAGAGTGCCAAAGCCCACAAACCCTACCACGATAGTTATTTATGGGTGGTTATGACATCTATATAAGAGTGCCAAAGCCCACAAACCCTACCACGATAGTTATTTATGGGTGGTTATGACATCTATATAAGAGTGCCAAAGCCCACAAACCCTACCACGATAGTTATTTATGGGTGGTTATGACATCTATATATAAGAGTGCCAAAACCCACAAACCCTACCACGATAGTTATTTATGGGTGGTTATGACATCTATATAGTTATTTATGGGTGGTTATGACATCTATATAAGAAAACCCACAAACCCTACCACGATAGTTATTTATGGGTGGTTATGACATCTATATATAAGAGTGCCAAAACCCACAAACCCTACCACGATAGTTATTTATGGGTGGTTATGACATCTATATATAAGAGTGCCAAAACCCACAAACCCTACCACGATAGTTATTTATGGGTGGTTATGACATCTATATATAAGAGTGCCAAAACCCACAAACCCTACCACGATAGTTATTTATGGGTGGTTATGACATCTATATATAAGAGTGCCAAAACCCACAAACCCTACCACGATAGTTATTTATGGGTGGTTATGACATCTATATATAAGAGTGCCAAAACCCACAAACCCTACCACGATAGTTATTTATGGGTGGTTATGACATCTATATATAAGAGTGCCAAAACCCACAAACCCTACCACGATAGTTATTTATGGGTGGTTATGACATCTATATATAAGAGTGCCAAAACCCACAAACCCTACCACGATAGTTATTTATGGGTGGTTATGACATCTATATATAAGAGTGCCAAAACCCACAAACCCTACCACGATAGTTATTTATGGGTGGTTATGACATCTATATATAAGAGTGCCAAAACCCACAAACCCTACCACGATAGTTATTTATGGGTGGTTATGACATCTATATATAAGAGTGCCAAAACCCACAAACCCTACCACGATAGTTATTTATGGGTGGTTATGACATCTATATATAAGAGTGCCAAAACCCACAAACCCTACCACGATAGTTATTTATGGGTGGTTATGACATCTATATATAAGAGTGCCAAAACCCACATCCTACCACACAAGGCAAACCATTCCATTCTACTTGTAAATAATGTAACATTTCCTAAATTTGTAAGTTTTACCATTGCAGTTGTACACACATTGATGTCATACATACATAGCCCAGTGCTCTATCGCTGATGACTTGGATGAATGCAGGAGTAGGACAAAACACCCTTATTAGCCTTTACAACAACAAAACATTTCCTGTGATGGTCTATAAATGCCCATATTTTGGAATCAAAGTTTGTTCACAACATTATAATTGTCCTCCATTGGTTTGCTTTAATATACATGTATACTTGGTGCTACCACTAGGGGGAGACATTTGAACAGTTAGCTGCAGGCCCAGTGAAAAAATGTCATTTGTCCATATGTCTCCTTATTCATTCTGTTTTCATGTTTGTAACATTTATAAGTATGGCTTTGTTTCAGAAAAGATAACATGTTTATCTACATTTTGATGTGTACAGTCGTGGCCAAAAGTTTTGAGAATGACATAAATATTAATTTCCACAAAGTTTGCTGCTTCAGTGTCTTTAGATATTTTTGTCAGATGTTACTTCAGTATTCCACTGAAGTATAATTACAAGCGTTTCATAAGTGTCAAAGGCTTCTATTGACAATTACATGAAGTTGATGCAAAGAGTCAATATTTGCAGTGTTGACCCTACTTTTTCAAGACCTCTGTAATCCGCCCTGGCATGCTGTCAATTAACTTCTGGGCCACATCCTGACTGATGGCAGCCCATTCTTGCATAATCAATGCTTGGAGTTGGTTAGAATTTGTGTTTTTTTGTTTGTCCACCCGCCTCTTGAGGATTGACTACAAGTTCTCAATGGAATTAAAGTCTCAGGAGTTTCCTGGCCATGGACCCAAAATATCAATGTTTTGTTCCCCGAGCCACTTAGTTATCACTTTTGCCTTATGGCAAGGTGCTCCATCATGCTGGAAAAGGCATTGTTCGTCACCAAACTGTTCCTGGATGGTTGGGAGAAGTTGCTCTCGGAAGATGTGTTTGTACCATTTTTTTAAATTCATGGCTGTGTTCTTAGGCAAAATTGTGAGTGAGCCCACTCCCTTGACTGAGAAGCAACCCCACACATGAATGGTCTCAGGATGCTTTACTGTTGGCATGACAGAGGACTGATGGTAGCTCTCATCTTGTCTTCTCTGGACAAACTTTTTTCCGGATGCCCCAAACAATCGGAAAGGGGATTCATCAGAGAAAATGACTTTACCCCAGTCCTCAGCAGTCAAATCCCTGTACCTTTTTCAGAATATCAGTCTGTTCCTGATGTTTTTCCTGGAGTGAAGGGGCTTCTTTGCGTCCTTCTTGACACCAGGCCATCCTCCAAAAGTCTTCGCCTCACTGTGCGTGCAGATGCACTCACACCTGCCTGCTACCATTCCTGTACTGGTGATGCCCGGAACCCGCAGCTGAATCAACTTTAGGAAACGGTCCTGGCGCTTGCTGGAATTTCTTGGGCGCCCTGAAGCCTTCTTCACAACAATTGAACCGCTCTCCTTGATGTTCTTGATGATCCGATAAATGGTTGATTTTAGGTGCAATCTTACTGGCAGCAATATCCTTGCCTGTGAAGCCCTTTTTGTGCAAAGCAATGATGACTGCACGTGTTTCCTTGTAGGTAACCATGGTTGACAGAGGAAGAACAATGATTCCAAGCACCACCCTCCTTTTGAAGCTTTCAGTCTGTTATTCGAACTCAATCAGCACGACAGAGTGATTTCCAGCCTTGTCGTCGTCAACACTCACATCTGATCACTCTTCATAACATTCTGTAGTATATGCAAATTGCCATCATACAATATGAGGCAGCAGACTTTGTGAAAATTAATATTTGTGTCATTCTCAACATTTGGCCACGACTGTAGTTCCAATTTTTGACTGAATGAATAACTAAATATGTTCCCCTCCATATGATCATAGCCAGGCTAAACTAGCTTAATTTGTAACGTTATGTAAGCTAGCCAAGTCAATGAGATGTCTGATTAAATACATTGTCATTATAAACGTTTTGGCTCATACTTTAAAAAAATATTATTATTATTATTTATTTTTTTGCAAACGATGTCAAGTATTAAGTGTATTTACATGTACATATGAATCATGCTAATAATGTATTTTAGGTTACTTTTTATGAAATGTGAATCTAACTGTTGCATGCTAACCTTTAACATTAGCTATCTCAGTGTTAGCTGTCCATGGTTTTTTGTTACAGTTAATAAACAGGCCTCTTCTATAATTTGTTAGTACAATTAACATTGTATATAGAGTGAATCATATGAACTGTTACCTCAACGATGCATGGGTTTATTTACTGTATTTTTGCAGACCACCACCATATTCAGTGATAGGGCAGCTAATGTTAGCTAAACAAACACTAACTAGATGGTAGCTAACTAGCTAGCTACATGAATAGTTGAGACCGTGATTGTCATGTATTTGAGAATGTGTGAAAGTGTTTGCTATAATATATTTGGTATAATTCGTTTTCAGCTTTTTTTAGCGCTGTCACTGAATTGTAGCATACTCTATTCTGATTTATTTTCTTTATTTTTCAGAGAAAGTAATGCATCTGAAGACCTTGCTGCAGAAACAAACTTTAAAACGAAAGGAAACTTCTTGGCAGGGAAAAAACTAATTTGAATAAATAATACAATTTGAGAATGAAATCCTTTGATGTAACGAATTCTTTAGTCATTAAAAAAAACTTGTATAAAATCCACTTTAAGACACTGTCATGAAGCATTATGACCCTCCTGTGTCACTTTACTTGGACTTAGAAAATGCACTTTATGACACTGTCAGGAAGCATTATGACCATCATTATATAAGCCAGATAGGCCGATCACATAAATGCCCTTTATGTCAGTCAAAAAAAGGGTGTCTTGTCCTTCTCCTGAAATCTGCTCTTGCATTCATCCCAGTCATCAGCAACAGAGCACTGGAGTAGGTGCATGTCTGACATCAATGTGTGCGCAATTATAATTTCATATGGCCAATTTCAGAAAATGTTATATAGCAAACATACTGTTGACAAGTAGACCATGGTGTAATGGAATGGTTTGCCTTGAGTGGTAGGTTTTGTGTGTTTTGACACTTTTATTTAGGTGTCATAATAACCAGCCATAGAATAGCGCAATATATGTCATAACAGGTCTAAATGTATGTCATGACAGTGTTATGACCTTTATTATACAACGGGTGGGTTTAATCCTGAATACCGTTTGGTTTCAACGAGTGGCGCGGCGGACTAAGTCACTGCATCTCAGTGCTTGAGGCATCACTACAGACACACTGGTTCGATTGCAGGTAGTATCACAACCGGCCTTGATTGGGAGTCCCATAGGGCAGTGCACAGTTGGCCCAGCGTCGTCTGGATTTGGCCGGTGTAGACCGTCATTGCGAATAAGAATGTGTTCTTTAACTGACTTGGTTCAAAATAAAATATAAAAGCGCATTCCAGCGGTTGTCTATTCCACAAGTTACCACCGGCTAAATCTATTGACGTTAAATTCCACTGTCTCATCAGCCCAGGCACTATAAAACATTTACATTACATTTAAGTCATTTAGCAGACGCTCTTATCCAGAGCGACTTACAAATTGGTGCATTCACCTTATGACATCCAGTGGGACAGTCACTTAACAATAGTGCATCTAAAACTTAGGGGGGGGGTGGGGTGAGAGGGATTACTTAACCTATCCTAGGTATTCCTTAAAGAGGTGGGGTTTCAGGTGTCTCCGGAAGGTGGTGATTGACTCCGCTGTCCTGGCGTCGTGAGGGAGTTTGTTCCACCATTGGGGGGGCCAGGGCAGCGAACAGTTTTGACTGGGCTGAGCGGGAGCTGTACTTCCTCAGTGGTAGGGAGGCGAGCAGGCCAGAGGTGGATGAACGCAGTGCCCTTGTTTGGGTGTAGGGCCTGATCAGAGCCTGGAGGTACTGAGGTGCCGTTCCCCTCACAGCTCCGTAGGCAAGCACCATGGTCTTGTAGCGGATGCGAGCTTCAACTGGAAGCCAGTGGAGAGAACGGAGGAGCGGGGTGACGTGAGAGAACTTGGGAAGGTTGAACACCAGACGGGCTGCGGCGTTCTGGATGAGTTGAAGGGGTTTAATGGCACAGGCAGGGAGCCCAGCCAACAGCGAGTTGCAGTAATCCAGACGGGAGATGACAAGTGCCTGGATTAGGACCTGCGCCGCTTCCTAAAACACATGTAGACATAATCTCACATTTTCTTTTAGACTAACATTTCGTTTTCAACCGTGGAGATTTGTATACATCTTAATGTCTGTATCTTCGACATTTGCAACATTGTTTCAATATTCAAATTCTATCTCCAACTGTCCCATAGGAGTCGGGACGAGAGAGAGTGGCAGGCAGCGTTAATCAATCAGTCGAACACACGAATCAGCTGGCATTTTAATGAATTTAAACAAAGAAATGTACATCAAAAAAAATAAAAAAAAGGTCAAACGAAACGAAGTGTAGCTAGTTTGCAATGATTGTGTTAGCTGTGTTGTTGGCTAGCTCCGTGAACAAAAGTGTCCTGACGAGAGAGCACATTTTCTATGCCAGGCGACATTTTCTATGCCAGGCGAAATCGTGCCTCATTAACGACAGCTCATTGTTATGGATGTATCCAAATAAATGGCACTAGAAAGCAGTTTAAACAGCAGCTACTGTTGTTATTATTTCTGCACTGTTTCACGTGACTAAGTTATTCGTAGTTGGCTGGCTAGCTAGCAAGCAAAGGGATTAAGAATGTCAGCCAATATGGCAATGGAACATTTAGAACGAATGACTGGGTTGCGTCCATAGATACAGAACAAAAATACTGAATGACTGGGTTGCGTCCATAGATACAGAACAAAAATACTGAATGACTGGGTTGCGTCCATAGATACAGAACAAAAATACTGAATGACTGGGTTGCGTCCATAGATACAGAACAAAAATACTGAATGACTGGGTTGCGTCCATAGATACAGAACAAAAATACTGAATGACTGGGTTGCGTCCATAGATACAGAACAAAAATACTGAATGACTGGGTTGCGTCCATAGATACAGAACAAAAATACTGAATGACTGGGTTGCGTCCATAGATACAGAACAAAAATACTGAATGACTGGGTTGCGTCCATAGATACAGAACAAAAATACTGAATAACTGGGTTGCGTCCATAGATACAGAACAAAAATACTGAATGACTGGGTTGCGTCCATAGATACAGAACAAAAATACTGAATGACTGGGTTGCGTCCATAGATACAGAACAAAAATACTGAATGACTGGGTTGCGTCCATAGATACAGAACAAAAATACTGAATGACTGGGTTGCGTCCATAGATACAGAACAAAAATACTGAATGACTGGGTTGCGTCCATAGATACAGAACAAAAATACTGAATGACTGGGTCGCGTCTCTCGCAACCGAAACGACCAGCCCCCTTGGCTAGCAACCCTAGATTTGTTTTGGGACTGTATATTGTGGAAGGATGAAATAGTTTGAATAAATTCATGAACTAATTTTGATTTTTCATTAGTTGAATATGTTGGTAACCGGTTGGGTAAACGTGATAAAGCCCCCGAAGGCGGTGTTTTGGAGGATATATTGGCACGGTTAACACCGGCCCTCGACCAACAACACCCATGCCAATATATCCTCCAAACACCAGCTTTTCGTGCATTATCACTATATTATGACAGGTTATGACAAGTTGTCAGCTGTTATGACATGGTTATGGTGTCAAGTAAAGTTTTACCTATGTTTTCTTTTAATAAGCTTTGGTGTACAATTAAAAGTCAAATACACTGCATTTCTAACAGTCAACAATAATCTAATGAATTCAGGCCTTGTGAAATTATACCGAGGCTAAATATAAGCCTTCCACAACCACAAGACCCACAAATAATGTCATTGTTTTATCAAAATTGTATAACCTGCTTTTTTTGCGATAATCAATGATCTGGATTTCAAGTCTGTCTATGAAAATGCCCTTTTTGTTACACATTTAATGAGAACCATGCATAATGTACATTCACTAATAATGTCTACCTTCTTGTAGCAGGCATTATTTATGAGACTTGCTAACACTGGTCTCCTGAACAATCTCTGAAGCACAAGCCCATGTACTAGTGAGTAGCCAGCTCATCTCTTAAATTGAATGTTTAGCCAACATGGATTTATTTGCTAGCTAACAAGGTTGGTAGAACAGTTGAATTGTTATGATCACACCTTTCTGTCTTTCTCCAACTGTTTGAACAGCATGCTAGCCTGTCTACTTGTTAAAATGTTGAATTCAAGTGGCCTACCTTGTTTATCAGAATGAAAATGATTTGCCAATTCCTTATATAATTGTGTTTTATGCTTATTGCATATTTATAAAACAGACTAGACGGCTAGTGTAACAGTATTTGGCTAAAATGCTGCTAGCGGTACATGGTCCCGCAATAACACGTGTAACAAACTGAGCATTCATTTTCCAGAACCAATGTTCATTGATACTACCATTTTAATTAGTGTCTGTTCTGCGTGCAATTTGAGGAGTTAACCTTTAAATTCTCTATTACAGTAAAATAATGTCTAAATGTGTTTTGGTGTCCATATGGCTGATTTCAAATGCATGCTTTTCAACCGTTCGCTGCCTACACCCGCACGCCCGACTAGCATCACCACCCTGGATGGTTCCGACCTAGAATATGTGGACATATAGGTGTCTGGCTAGACTGCACACTCTTCTTCAAGACTCATATCAAACTCTCCTTCCAGACTCCAATCCAAAATCAAATCTAGAGTCGGCTTTCTATTTCGCAACAAAGCCTCCTTCACTCACACCGCCAAACTTACCCTAGTAAAACTGACTATCCTACCGATCCTCGACTTCGGCGATGTCATCTACAAAATAGCTTCCAATACTCTACTCAGCAATCTAGATGCAGTTTATCACAGTGCCATCCGTTTTGTTACTAAAGCACCTTATACCACCCACCACTGCGACCTGTATGCTCTAGTCGGCTGGCCCACGCTACATGTTCACCTCCAGACCCACTGGCTCCAGGTCATCTACAAGTCTATGTTAGGTAAAGCTCTGCCTTATCTCAGTTCACTGGTCACGATGGCAACACCCACCTCAGAACACGCTCCAGCAGGTGTATCTCGCTGATCATCGCTAAAGCCAAAACCTCATTTGACCACCTTTCCTTCCAGTTCTCTGCTGCCTGCGACTGGAACGAATTGCAGAAATCTCTGAAGTTGGAGACTTTTATCACTCTCACCAACTTTAAACATCTGCTATCTGAGCAGCTAACCGATCGCTGCAGCTGTACATAGTCCATCGGTATATAGCCCACCCAATTTACCTACCTCATCCCCATACTGTTTTTATTTTATTTACCTTTCTGCTCTTTTGCACACCAGTATCTCTACCTGCACATGTTCATCTGATCATTTATCACTCCAGTGTTAATCTGCTAAATTGTAATGATTCACTCCTATGGCCTATTTATTGCCTACCTCCTCATGCCTTTTGCACACAATGTATATAGATTCTTTTTTTCTACTGTTATTGACTTGTTTATTGTTTACTCCATGTGTAACTCTGTGTTGTTGTCTGTTCACACTGCTATGCTTTATCTTGGCCAGGTCACAGTTGCAAATGAGAACTTGTTCTCAACTCGCCTACCTGGTTAAATAAAGGTGAAATAAAAACAATTCTGTTGTACCAAACCTAAAATGCAAATATTGAGTTGAAACCGCTTGTCAGAGAGGAAGAAGTGATCTCTCATATTTGTGAGTGGCAGAGGAAGGGGCTTGGGGGGAGTGTCTGTGAGAGAGAAATGGAAAGGTACACACAGCACAGAAGTAGCAAAGGAGATTAGACCAAAAAGACTACTCTCATGAAAATAAAAAAAACTAGATGTTTGCTATACAGGCATTTGGAATGTCGCGCTAATTCAATATATCGCCGGCTCTAGGTTAGAGTAACCTAGAGCTCCGTCTGAAACCCTGTGAGATTTTATGATGACAAATCACCTCAGGATATTGATGTTGGATTTGTAAATATTTGTCCAGACTTTTGTAAGTGGGACAACAGTTACATGACAGATAAATTAACATCCTGGTTCAGCACCATTTTGTGTGCTCGAGTCACTTTCACACACACTATTGACACACATTAGAATTTGTCATTTGAACAAATTAAACACTTGGTTGTTTTCATTTGCAATATTACTTGAACTGGAACTAATCAAAATGTTCCATCCCAGTGGGATCATTCATTCAGCTGCATAATCCCTTGTCTTGGCCTGTCTTTGTCAGAATCCAACATGGCGGAGCCTGGACTTTGGCATGCTGCCGGACCTCCTTGACACATCTGTGTCCTGCTTCGTGGTGAGGATCTGGGGCGGTTGGGAGGAACAGTTCACACTCCTCATAGAGTGGAAGGTCAACCTGGATGGGCTCAGATACACAGGGCAGCAGGTCAGTGTGTAAACTCACACGCTCATAAAATGTAGGCTACTTTGGGATGTATGCTGACTAGCATCCATGCAGTCATCTAGACAATAACAGCCTTTCTCTTCTTTTAATACAGACATACTAAATGCCACTGCTTTGTTCCTCCACAGATCCGCTCCAGGAATCCAAATGAAATCATATTTGGATTGAATGATGGCTACTATGCAAGTGACTTTGATCATAAGGTACTGCCGACTTTGATCCAGGAATTATGTCCCTAATATAGACCATAAACATTCTACAAGTAGTTTTTCTATGTTTCGTTTTGTTATTGTAAGGTTGAAATGTGCCTATTTCAGGACCACTCTGAAAGGAAGAAGAACAGTTTACTCCTTGTGGACCAGAGTTCAGTGAGGAACTCCTACAGTGTCTTCTCTCTGCTGAGGTGAAACAGGCCGCACCCACCAAACACTCAAACACTCACACACAAGACGCTGGACACGTAACAGCATCTCCCATAGGACAATGTGTCCAGCTAGTATGGAGCTATTTCAGTGCCAACAGAAATTGTATTTGAATTCCATCATTTTGAATTGGTATTATGATATTACATTTAAATTTCCTATTTTTTAGTTTGTAGTGCACAAATTGAATCATTTAATTAATCAATTGAAATTGAACATGATTTGAAACTAAATTTAATGAATTTTGCATTCAGTTTTAAATGAATTAATTAATATATTCAATTAGCATAGGGCCCCACAGTGGAGATGTCATAATACCCATAAAACTTATGGTCAAGTAAGGAAATCGTTCCAAATGTTTTTCCATAATTCATTTTTTCAATAAGGGATTTTATAAACACTTAAAATAAGGGCTGTGTTTAATGTAGGCTTACCCTGGCTTCATGTTTTGATAACCTTGTAAATCTGTTAAAAAAGCTATATCAATATATTCATCTCTATATACTCTGATTTGAAAATGCTAATTAGCATAAAAGTAGACATCATGCAAAACTACAAATCCCTGCAAGCTCCTGTATGTCATCTCTAGCTAACAGGTGTTGTGTCAATTGAAAACCTGCACAAGATAGTTCACAGAATTGTCAATTTAAGAAATTTAGACTATGTTCCTTACTGCATTTAACTAACATTAGATAGTTGATCCAGAGATAATGCCGAATTGAGGTAAAGATAATTATCATCCAGTTCATGGCATTTGTAGTTCTTTATGATAGCCACATTAGCAGCTAATTAGCATGTTATTTTTGAGGGGTTAATACAGGCGAATACAGTGCCTTCGGAAAGTCTGAAGGCACTGTAAGGTCTGAAACCCCTTGACTTTTTCCACATTTTGTCACGTTACAGCCTTATTCTAAAATTGCAATCTGCACACAATACTCCATAATAACAAAGCGAAAACAGGTTTTTAGAAATATTTGCAAATTTATTAGAAATAAAAAAAACAGACCTTATTTACATACAATTGAATTCGGAAGTTTACATACACCTTAGCCAAATACAAATACGTTTTTCACAATTCCTGACATTTAATCCTCATAAAAATTCCCTGTCTTAGGTCAGTTAGGATCACCACTTTTATTTTAAGAATGTGAAATGTCAGAATAATAGTAGAATAATCACATTCCCAGTTGGTCAGAAGTTTACATACACTCAATTAGTATTGCCTTTAAATTGTTTAACTTGGGTCAAATGTTTCAGGTAGCCATCCACAAGCTTCCTACAATAAGTTGTGTGAATTTTGGCCCATTCCTCCTTACAGAGCTGGTGTAACTGAGTCAGGTTTGTAGGCCTCCTTGCTCGCACACGCTTTTTCAGTTCTGCCCACACATTTTATATGGGATTGAAGTCCGGGCTTTGTGACGGCCACTCCAATACCTTGACTTTGTTGTCCTTCCATTTTGCCACAACTTTGCAAGTATGCTTGGAGTCATTGTCCGTTTGGAAGACCCATTTGCGACCAAGCTTTAACTTCCTGACGGGTGTCTTGAAATGTTGCTTCAATATATCCACATAATTTCCACTCTCATGATGCCATCTATTTTGTGAAGTGCACCAGTCCCTACTGCAGCAAAGCACCCCCACAACATGATGCTGCCACCCCCGTGCTTCACGGTTGAGATGGTGTTCTTCGGCTTGCAAGCCACCCCCTTTTTCCTACAAACATAACGATGGTTATTATGGCCAAACAGTCCTATTTTTGTTTCATCAGACCAGAGGACATTTCTCCAAAAAGAACGATCTTTGTTCCCATGTGCAGTTGCAAACCATGTCTGGCTTTTTTCTGGCGGTTTTGGAGCAGTGCTTCTTCCTTGCTGAGCGGCCTTTCAGGTTATGTCGATATAGGACTCATTTTACTGTGGATATAGATAGTTTTTTACCTGTTTCCTCCAGCATCTTCACAATGTGTTTTGCTGTTGTTCTGGGATTGATTTGCACTTTTCGCACCAAAGTACGTTCATCTCTAGGAGACAGAACGCGTCTCCTTCTTGAGAGGTATGACGGCTGCGTGGTTCCATGGTGTTTATATTTGCGTAATATTGTTTGTACAGCTGAACGTGGTGCCTTCAGGCATTTGGAAATTGCTCCCAAGGATGAACCATACTTGTGGAGGTCTACAATGATTTTTCTGAGGTCTTGGCTGATTTCTTTTGATTTTCCCATGACGTCAAGCAAAGGGGCACTGAGTTTGAAGGTAGGCCTTGAAATGCACCCACAGGTACACCTCCAATTGACTCAAATTATGTCAATTAGCCTATCAGAAGTTTCTAAAGACTACATAATTTTTTGGAATTTTCCAAGCTGTATAAAGGCACAGTCAACTTAGTATATGTAAACTTCTGACCCACTGGAATTGTGATACAGTGAATTATAAGTGAAATAGTCGGTCTGTAAACAATTGTTGGAAACTTACTTATGTCATGCACAAAGTAGATGTCCTAACCGACTTTCCAAAACTATAGGTTGTTAACAAGAAATTTGTGGAGTGGTTGAAAAATGAGTTTTAATGATTCCAACCTAAGTGTATTTAAACTTCAAGTGTAGGTATTCAAACCCTTTGCTATGAGATTTGAAATTGAGCTAAGGTGCATCCTGTTTACATTCATCATCCTTGAGATGCTTCTACAACTTGATTTAGGTCTACCTGTGGTAAATTCTATCTAAGGTCCTACAGTTGACAGTGCATGTCAGAGCAAAACCAAGCCACGAGGTCGAAGGAATTGTCTGTAGAGCTCCAAGACAGGATTGTGTTGAGGGACAGTTTCTGGGAAGGGTACCAAAACATTTCTCCAGCATTGAAGGTCCATGAAAACACAGTGGCTTCCATCATTCTTAAATTGAAAAAGTTTGGAACCACCAAGACTCTTCGTAGAGCTGGCCACCCGGCCAAACTGAGTAATCGGGGGAGAAGGGCCATGGTCAGAGAGGTGACCAAGAACCCGATGGTCACTCTGACAGAGCTCCAGAGTTCCTCTGTGGAGATGGGAGAACCTTCCAGAAGGACCACCATCTCTCCAGCACTCCACCAATCAGGGCTTTATGGTAGAGTGGCCAGACGGAAGCCACTCCTCAGTAAAAGGCACATAACAGCCCGCTTGGAGTTTTCCAAAAGGCACCTAAAGACTTTCAGACCATGAGAAACAAGATTCTCTGGTCTGATGAAACCAAGATTGAACTCTTTGGCCTGAATGCCAAGTGTCACATCTGGAGGAAAACTGGCACCATCCCTACTGTGAAGCATGGTGGTGGCAGCATCATACTGCTCTATATGGTAAACATTGCATTCATTGTCTGTGTATCAGATTTTCAAACTATAATTTCAAGTTTATCAAAATTTATGATGCATCCAGAGACAACATCCAGAGACAACATCTTGGTACTTTGTCAGACAGGAAAGGTAGTTTCTGGCAGTTTCTGAAGCCTTTGTGTCATGTAGAATGTATTTTCTTCCAATGAATTTGGCTCTAGCATTTGAACTATTATGAATATATTTATCTTTGATTAACTTAATAATGGTTTGTTAACTTGATACACAGACGATTGATGCAATATTTACCTTTTTTAAATATTCAATTTCACTTTTATATTTTGAACCTGAATGCAATACTAATTCAATTCAGTTTCAAATCATGAAATACAAGTTCAATTTATGAGTTCATAGATTAAATTTGTGCAAATAAATATGAAATTCAAATGCAATTTCTGTTGGCACTGAATTCGTTCCATATGCTAGCCTCTTGGCAAGTACGCTGTTTGACTGCCCTACCAAGGGCATACTCTACCTGTTTACAGGCCAGGGGCACAACTTCCTTTAGCTAACTGAAAGGATTTGAATGGCAAAATATACTTCTGGAAGCAAAAGAATAGAAAACAGAAAATATCCTCATCACTGTCTTACCCCACTCATTACCTACTCACCAACATTCTTATCTCAGTAACTAGCAAAACACTCCCTTTCAACTGCAGATTTGTTTTGTTTTCTTTTGTATTTCACCTTTATTTAACCAGGTAGGCTAGTTAAGAACAAGTTCTCATTTGCAACTGCTACCTGGCCAAGATGAAGCATAGCAGTTCGACACATACAACAACACAGAGTTACACATGGAATAAACAAACATGCAATCAATAATACAGTAGAAAAATCTATATACAGCATGTGCAAATGAGGTAGGATAAGAGAGGTAAAGGCAATAAATAGGCCATGGTTGCGAAGTATGACTTGTGGAGATGACTTGCAACCAGCTTTGCTGTTTTATCTAATTGTCACTCTAAACATTCCTCACACTTTCTGTCATTATAAATATTCCCCACATTGTCCATAAAATGGCGCCAGGAAACTGCCTCAAACGTCTTTATTATTATAGTCTGTCTTTGCTCCCAAGTCATTGAGCTGCCAAAATTCCTTTAGTCTTTAGTGTTTCTTGGACATAAAAGGGCATATGTATTGAAAGCTATAATCAAGTTAGTTAAATAAAGGAACCTTGTCTTCATATTAAAGTAACAGATGGATAATCCCATTAGAATTATTGGGTTTTAATATTGGAGATGCGTGGCCATTCTTACTCCTTTATTCCACAAGGGGGTGCCAAACTATCACTTTCTGAGTTGGGAAAACACCAGGCAGTTTAGTAAGGACTTGGGAGGCATGGTTTCAATTGCTGTTTTCTCTATGTTGCAAAAACACAGCTCTGTTCTATATTTGAATGTGGGGTAATGTTAACACTACTTACAGGGTTTGAGTAGGGCTTGCCTTGGGGAACGCCACAGTTAATTAGAAGTTGGATCAAGCTACATTTAATTACACTTTTGCACTGCAAGGGGCACAATGTTTTGGACAGTTTATGACAAGTTCCTATAGTTAGGCTACATCTGTTAGTGGATTATCCGTCCTCTTCCTCAAGTTTTTACTATTTTTCTTGAGTCAGAGGGTTCAAGAATAAGATATATGCATTCCTTTATGTTATGCATCACTCCTGGCCCCAGCTTGAGGTGAGCTGTACAGTGTCAGGGTGAAGATTCCTCGAGCCCTAGGGGCTTCCTCTGGCCGATTACTGTTTTGTGTCTACGCCTGACATGGGAATAGAAAATGGCCTCCAGGGTGCGTGAGTGATCTACACATACATACCAAAGTTTCACACCAATGTTGGGCCAACAACACACACCATTATTTATTTTTTAATATCACTCACTCAGAATTTGTGCACAGGCTTTTTTGGGGGTTATTTAAGAGAAAATGGTGTCCCCACAGATTTGAGAGGGTTGAATCCTATTGCTTTATGGGCTCTGCTCAGTGCTGTTGAGTCCTACATTACTAACCTCCTTCCCCTGCTCTCTCCATCTCTCCATCCCGGTGGGGCTCTGAGGAATTTAAAGCAACTCCATTGTACCACTCCCTCTCATCTCCTTCTTGAGCCTGAGGCTCCTCTGCAAGCTTGTAGCCAGGCTGATTGACGCTGATGTGATGTGGCTCGTTGACTCTAACATGGCCTAGGTGTCTCTCCCTGCTCCCCTCTCTTTCTCTCTAGGGTAGACCTGGACAGGCTCTGGGTTGTGTCTTGGCTTCAGGCTGCGATGTGCTCACTGTTTAGGGCCTAGAGAGCCTTTTAACAATGATTCATCAGATACATACATACATACTTCTATAGGGGTGTATGTAGACCAAAACCCCACCTCCATAGCATGGAATTGCATAGACACTTCTGGATAGTTCTGAGTATGTTCATTTCTCTAAACTCTCGTGTTCGGAGTTCTCACTGTGATGTCTGGACTGGAGTGATGCCACAGGATTTCATTAGTTCAGGTGCATAGATAGATGTGTGTACATAGTTGTTAATATGTACAGTATCAGTCAAAGGTTTGGACTCGTTCAAGGGTTTTTCTTTATTTTTTACTTTTTTCTACATTGTGTAATAATAGTGAAGACATCAAAACTATGAAATAACACACATGGAATCATGTAGTAACCAAAAAAGTTTTAAACAAATCAAAATATATTTTATATTTGAGATTCTTCAAAGTAGCCACCATTTGCCTTGATGACAGCTTTGCACACTCTTTGCATCCTCTCAACCAGTTTCATGCGGTAGTCACCTGGAATGCATTTCAATGAACAGTTGTGCCTTGTTAATTTGTGGAATCAGTTGTGTTGTGATAACTGACAGTCCATCATTACTTTAAGACATGAAGGTCAGTCAATTCAGAAAAGTGCAGTCGCAAAAACCTTCAAGCCCTATGATGAAAGGAATACCCAGAGTTACCCCTGCTGCAGCAGATAAGTTCATTAGAATTACCAGCCTCAGAAATTGCAGCCCAAATAAATTATTTACAGAGTTCAAGTAATAGACACATCTCAACATCAACTGTTCAGAGGAGACAGCGTGAATCAGGCCTTCATGGTCGAATTGCTGCAAAGAAACCACTACTAAAGTACACCAATAATAAGAAGAGACTTGCTTGGGCTAAGAAACACAAGCAATGCACATCAGACCAGTGGAAATCTGTCCTTTGGTCTGATGAGTCCAAATTAGAGATTTTTTGGTTCCAACCGCCGTGTCTTTGTGAGACGCAGAGTAGGTGAACGGATGATCTCTGCATGTGTAGTTCCCACCGTGAAGCATGGAGGTGTGATGGTGTGGGGGTGCTTTGCTGGTGACACTCAGGGATTTTATTTAGAATTCAAGGCACACTTAACCAGCATGGCAACCACAACATTCTGCATCAACATGCCATCCCACCTGGTTTGCGCTTAGTGGGACTATCATTTATTTTTCAACAGGACAATGACCCAACACACCTCCAGGCTGTGTGAGGGCTATTTGACCAAGAAGGAGAGTAATGGGAGTGCTGCATCCGATGACCTGGCCTCCACAATAACCTGACCTCAATCCAATTGAGATGGTCAGGGATGAGAGTTGGACCACAGAGTGAAGGAAAGGCAACCAACAAGTGCTCAGCATATGTGGAACTCCTTCAAGACTGTTAGATAATTCCAGGTGAATCTGGTTGAGATAATACCAAGAGTGTGCAAAGTTGTCATCAAGGCAAAGTGTGGCTACTTTTAATAATTTAAAATGTATTTTGATTTGTTTAACATTTTTTGGGGTTACTACATGATTCCCTATGTGTTATTTAATAGTTTTTAAGTCTTTACTATTATTCTACAATGTAGAAAATAGTATAAATAAAGAATCCCTGAATGAGTAGGTTCACCCAAATTTTCAACTGGTACTGTTTGTATCAGGCATCGGAGCTTTTATGTAGTGCTATACGGGTGATAAACCTTTTTATTCAAGTGTTTGGCATGGAAAATACTGTAAAAAATACTCTAAACCTATATAAACAGCTACTGCTGTTGTGCTCATGATAGATTTAGGTAGAAATTATGTTTGTCAGTACATATATAATAGGAGCATTGAAGCAGTGTGCAAGTGCTGTACACAGCATGTATCCCTGCTGTCCCCAGTTAGCTATATATTTTAGTGATACATACAGTCACAAAGGATCAACAACAGTCGCAACAAATACTGTAACTTGCCTCACCCATTTTGTCTCTGCGTGAGAGCTGCTCAGTGCCTGGCTATGACCGGAATGGCTCTGATTCCCCTTTCCAAGAACACTTGATTGATGATGCAAATTTGTCAGCGAGCGATTCACTGTCGACTTGGCCCGGTTTGACGAGACCCCTAAGCCTAGGGAGTGTGAAAAACACAACATGGAATAGGGAACACGAGTTTGGATGGGCTGGCAGACGGAGGAGGCCTTACATAGAGTAAGATTTACTGAGAGGAGGGATGATATAGTGTACTGAGCCACTTCCAGTGTTTTCCGTAAGTACATGGAGTATGCAGCCAAATAGAAAAAATAGCCAGCCAGGGAGTTCTGGGCCTCCTCCACACACACACACTCAAAAAATGCAGAGCAAGCTCTCTTGGTGGCCTCTGGTGTATTCTAATGCCTTGATTCCATCTAAATGCAGCTAAATTATTTAATACTTTAATGACTTTACCTCCCAGATTGGTAATATTAGTTTTGGTATTGAATAGAAAGACATGACTTTACGATTAAAATTACTTCAAATGTATGAATTCAGTGTGCTAGTTGTTTTAGATAATGCCTAGGGCTGTTACAGTGACTGTATTACTGCCACACCGGCGGTCACGAGTCATAAAGGCAGTCAAATTACACATGACTGTTTAGTCACGGTAATTAGGCTTCTCCAAATTCTGATGCTGCTGCTGGTCATTAGCAGCATACCAAACTTGCTAACTGCCTGGTACCATCACTCTATTGTCCTTCTAATTACTCTGACATCAATGCGAATGTAATCGAAAATCTTCTCAAACACTTCATGAGCTCATGTTGTGCAACATTTCTATAGGCTATGCAATTGTGCGAGAACAGAGTGATGGCCTCTATTAAAAAGAGGAAGCTCCCCTCTGCTTTCTATAGGCTAGGCCTATATTTACATCTAAACTTTCCAAATATTAAGCACATGGAGTATAGCCTACCTGGCTGGCATGAAAATGAACCATGGGAAAAGTGTCCTCTATTTGCTATTTATGTACATAGATGACATGTATTTTTCCCCCCGGTCCATTTTAAATCAAAATAAATTGTATATGTAAAGACCAGATTAAATCAAGAATAGTGAAAGATTAGTGGAATCTGTGTGGGGGAGCTGGACAGGTAGGATTGGTAGGACAGTGAAGGTGAACAGGTCAGGTGACAGAGGAATGGATGAGACTGAGGCAGGAATTGCCTTAACCATAAAGTGGTATATTTACTGAGTAGTCTGTGCTGCATAACAAAGGAAACAGAATAAAGTGTATCCAATCAAATTCATAATCGCAAAGATCAAATCTTAACAATCATTCATTATTAACATAATTGGGGAATTCAGCAATCCAGTTCATTAAGAAGTCAATAGGAATCATCCTTGAGTCATTTAGGCTTGTAACTATTTATCATAATCATGAGAAGAATAATACAAACAGTGATCGGTTATTCAATCTATAATCCCCATTAGTTTGATATCAGAATCGATCAGTTCAGCAAACAATGATGTTTCATATTTCACCCTTTCAAGTGTCTTCATATGTACATGTAATTTCATTATGGCATAATTGGCCTGTGATGATCTGTATAGCTGTGAATATTGAACATTCACATTACACATTAGGTTTGAAGTGTGCGCTCCATGCCGCGCTCCGCGGTGATAACTATAAACAATAATTGATGGCCCACTCTGCCGATCGCAACAGATAGTTCAGCTGAAAGGTAACAGATTCGGTGGATTCATGGACGCACAAAACCTCTGGATTAGACGGAGTTAAGGAAGAGAAAGCAGCGAGATCGGGCGATGGCAATTTCCTCCTTTTACGGCGTTGAGATCTGTCGGACATTTCCACTTGACCTAATTAAAGCGCCCCTGGCCCAACTGAGAAAGTGGGCATGAATTAAAGGATTCTTCCACCAACTCCATGGCCCTTTTCTACAAATAGTCTGACAGGTGACAATATTAGCCTATCACTTGTGAATTATCACTTTTCCCTCTGCAGCAGACATATATGGTGGGCAATATGTTTGGAACATCGAATGGCAATCGAATCGCAATACATATAGAATCGGAATAGGTACAAGTATCGTGATATCGTGTATTGAGGTCCTTGGCAGTTCCCAGCTCTGCCTTCCAGTATGCAAATTAGGGAGCCAAATCAGGTTTGCGAACAACCATCACTAGGCTACACTGACAAGTCACTTTAGCGGTCTCTGACAAGTCTCGACATGGGCTTTGAATCGCAGGAAAATACAAACAAGATCTTTGGTCTACTTGTTCCGATGAGATACCCTAGACATATACAGTGGGACAAAAAAGTATTTAGTCAGCCACCAATTGTGCAAGTTCTCCCACTTAAGATGAGAGGCCTGTAATTTTCATCATAGGTACACTTCAACTATGACAGACAAAATTAGAAAAGGATATCCAGAAAATCACATTGTAGGATTTTTAATGAATTTATTTGCAAATTATGGTGGAAAATAAGTATTTGGTCACCTACAAACAAGCAAGATTTCTGGCTCTCACAGACCTGTAACTTCTTCTTTTAAGAGGTTCCTCTGTCCTCCACTCGTTACCTGTATTAATGGCACCTGTTTGAACTTGTTATCAGTATAAACGACACCTGTCCACAACCTCAAACAGTCACACTCCAAACTCCACTATGGCCAAGACCAAAGAGCTGTCAAAGGACACCAGAAACAAAATTGTAGACCTTCACCAGGCTGGGAAGACTGAATCTGCAATAAGTAAGCAGCTTGGTTTGAAGAAATCAACTGTGGGAGCAGTGGTTAGTATTTGTTAGTTGTGGATAGTAGTGGTTAGTAGTGGAAGACATACAAGACCACTGATAATCTCCCTCGATCTGGGGCTCCACGCAAGATCTCACCCCGTGGGGTCAAAATGATCACAGGAACGGTGAGCAAAAATCCCAGAACCACACGGGGGGACCTAGTGAATGACCTGCAGAGAGCTGGGACCAAAGTAACAAAGCCTACCATCAGTAACACACTACGCCGCCAGGGACTCAAATCCTGCAGTGCCAGACGTGTCCCCCTGCTTAAGCCAGTACATCTCCAGGCCCGTCTGAAGTTTGCTAGAGAGCATTTGGATGATCCAGAAGAAGATTGGGAGAATGTCATATGGTCAGATGAAACCAAAATATAACTTTTTGGTAAAAACTCAACTCGTCGTGTTTGGAGGACAAAGAATGCGGAGTTGCATCCAAAGAACACCATACCTACTGTGAAGCATGGGGGTGGAAACAACATGCTTTGGGTCTGTTTTTCTGCAAAGGGACCAGGATGACTGATCCGTGTAAAGGAAAGAATGAATGGGGCCATGTAGCGTGAGATTTTGAGTGAAAACCTCCTTCCATCAGCAAGGGCATTGAAGATGAAACATGGCTTGGTCTTTCAGCATGGCAATGATCCCAAACACACTGCCCGGGCAACGAAGGAGTGGCTTCGTAAGAAGCATTTCAAGGTCCTGGAGTGGCCTAGCCAGTTTCCAGATCTCAACCCCATAGAAAATCTTTGGAGGGAGTTGAAAGTCCGTGTTGCCCAGCAACAGCCCCAAAACATCACTGCTCTAGAGGAGATCTGCATGGAGGAATGGGCCAAAATACCAGCAACAGTGTGTGAAAACCTTGTGAAGACTTACAGAAAACGTTTGACCTCTGTCATTGCCAACAAAGGGTACATAACAAAGTATTGAGAAACTTTTGTTATTGACCAAATACTTATTTTCCACCATAATTTGCAAATAATTTGTGACTGTCCTATCAATAGATCACGCATAGCTTTCGTTCTAGCGGGAGAAGGCTACACAGACATTTCTGACTAGCGAATTGAAACTTTTAAATGAAAAGAAGCCTAGTTAATTTATTAAGTGGAAACAGTAGCAAGCTTACAATAAGTCCGTTATCGGCTATTTGGCCGGAGCTTATGGAAAACACTGCACTTCCTCTGAAGCGCTGGGCCTGGTGGAGCAGATGGAGTGGAAAGCCAAGAGAGAACAGTCTAGATGCACCATGGCCTGTGGGGCAATAGCTGCTCTGTACCTTTTAAAATACCTTGAAATAACAGGCAAGGTGATCCCATCTCACCTCTGCTATTTCTGTCTATGGTGCCCCTGGCACAGGCAATTTGACACTCGAATGAAATTACACCGATATCTCTCAATTCTACCGAGAAGACGATCAAACTTTACTATCTAGAGGAAGTAAAAGTCGTAACAATCTCACTTTATCGAAACGATGTATCTCAATCCCTCCCAAAAGTTTTGAAGATAGACAAATTCAGCTCTCTCAAGTTAAAAAATAAATCTAAACAAATCTGCCATACTGCCTCTCAAGACCCCGATGGAGGACTTAATCTCTACCTATGGAATCCCAATCCTTTCCCATTTTAAATGTTTGTGATATACAGTATTTACTTCATTCAATAAAACCATTTCCAGAAACTAACAGAATGCTCAGATCAATTAAATTCAACCTCAGTAGATGGACTAATATCCCAGTTACATTAACCGGACAATAAACTCAGCAAAAAAAGGAACGTCCTCTTACTGCCAACTGCGTTTATTTTCAGCAAACTTAATGTGTAAATATTTGCATGAACGTAAGATTTAACAACTGAGACATAAACTGAACAAGTTCCACAGACATGTGACTAACAAAAATGGAATAATGTGTCCCCAAACAAAGGGGGTGTCAAAATCAAAAGTAACAATCAGTATCTGGTGTGGCCACCAGCTGCATTAAGTACTGCAGTGCAGCTCCCCCTCATAGACTGTGCCATATTTGCCAGTTCTTGCTGTGAGATGTCACCCCACTCTTCCACCAAGGCACCTGCAAGTTCCTGGACATTTCTGGGGGGAATAGCCCTCACCCTCCAATCCAACAGGTCCCAGACGTGCTCAATGGGATTGAGATCCAGGCTCTTCGCTGGCCATGGCAGAACACTGACATTCCTGTCTTGCAGGAAATCACGCACAGAACGAGCAGTATGCTTGGTGGCATTGTCATGCTGAGGGTCATGTCAGGATGAGCCTGCAGGAAGGGTACCACATGAGGGAGGAGGATATCTTCCCTGTAACGCACAGCGTTGAGATTGTCTGATGATGCTGTTACACACCGCCCCAGACCATGACGGACCCTCCACCTCCAAATTGATCCCGCTCCAGAGTACAGGCCTCGGTGTAACGCTCATTCCTTCGACGATAAACGCGAATCTGACCGTCATCCTTGGTGAGACAAAGCCACGACTCGTCAGTGAAAGTACTTTTTGCCAGTCCTGTCTGGTCCAGCGACGGTGGGTTTGTGCCCATAGACAAAGTTGTTGCCGGTGATGTCTGGTGAGGACCTGCCTTACAACAGGCCTACAAGCCCTCCAGTCTAGCCTCTCGCGGACAGTCTGAGCACTGATGGAGGGAGCATTCCTGGTGTAACTCGGGGAGTTGTTGTTGTGTTGCCTTCCTGTACCTGTCCCACAGGTGTGATGTTCAGATGTACCGATCCTGTGCAGGTGTTGTTATTGTTACATGTGGTCTGCCACTGCGAGGACGATCAGCTGTTCGTCCTGTCTCCCCGTAGCGCTGTCTTAGGCGTCTCACAGTACGGACATTGCAATTTATTGCCCTGGCCACATCTGCTGTCCTCATGCCTCCTTGCAGCATGCCTAAGGCTCTTTCACACAGATGAGCAGGGACCCTGGGCATCTTTCTTTTGGATTGTTTTCAGAGTCAGTTGAAAGGCCTCTTTAGTGTCCTAAGGTTTCTTAACTGTGACCTTATTTGCCTACTGCAAGCTGTTAGTGTCTTAATGACCGTTCCACAGGTGCATGTTCATTAATTGTTTATGGTTCATTGAACAAGCATGGGAAACAATGTTTAAACCCTTTACAATGAAGATCTGTGAAGTTATTTGGATTTCTATTAATTATTTTGAAAGACAGGGTCCTGAAAAAGGGTTGTTTTCTTTTTTTTGCTGAGTTTATTTATTGTCAAAATGAATATTGCAACAGCTGAATTTCTGTAGTTCAATGCTTCTCTTGTCTCCCCCTTCTAGCTATTGGGATCAAATCCATAGTGCGGTTTCAAATATGGCAAGGAATATTTGTGCCAAACATTTAAATTGTATTTCCAGGCATTTGCATTTCGTCCTAAATTGGTTTAAACATGATTATTCTGCCCCTTGGCTTAGTATAGAGAGAAATATGGTGTCTCTTATTGCCTTGGAAGAGGTGGTCTTCACTGATACATCCCTTAAACATTATGAACTATGCTTTGGTTCTATTATTGTGCACACCATTTCTATTTGGCGCAAAATTGAAAAACAATGCAACTGGGAATCAAAATTACATGTCAATACTCCAATATTTCACAATAACTCCCTGCTATATTGAAGGTGTCCTTTTGCAACCCCCAATGGTCCAAACTTTGAATCTGTACCCATGCCGATATCATGGACAGTAGTGGTTTGAGAAAATGCAAAGATTTGAAAAACAAATAAAGCATACTCAAATCTTTTTTTTCTAGAATTAGATCTTAGGAGTTCCTTGGGAAACCAAACTACCTAACCATCCCGAAAGGACTGATCGCTATAATATATAAACAACTTTTGGAAAGCTTATATTCTGAGTTTGAACAACCCTTTAACTGGAACAGAATATGAACAAATATGACCTTGGCATCCCATAATCCAAATCATCAACTTAAATATTTGAAGTTTGTTCACAGACTGTATTAAACACTAATACAATGTTTTACGATGAGATTGGCCTCAACTGTTCACTGTGTTCCCTAAATCAGGTTGGCTCATTCCTCCATATGATGTGGAAGTGGGCACAATCTTAGTTGCTAGGGGGTGTGCGAAAGGGTGGTAAACATGGTTTCCATGGGTGCGGGGTTTGGATGGAGACATGCTGGTTGGGGGAATGGGAGGTTGGTGGTGGAGGCCCACTTCTATTTTTTGTTTGATTTTCCTGAATGTATTATTAGTTATTAAATTGTTTATATTTCTTACTGTTATTTCTTTTAAGCGGCAGCCTACGGGTACAGGTTTTATAAACTTATCATTTGAAATGGATAATGTACCTTAGACTGGAAATGTAGGCCCGAGTACTCAAGTGGCTCCAGGAATCTTATTCACAGTTGTAAAACGAAAGCGAATTACATATGTGTATGCGCTGTAACTATATATCATTTTAGCACAGGGTATATACACTGATGCCAGTTTATTCGGTACACCACCCCGTTCACGAAAATGGTTCGCTCCTACAGATAGTCACGTGGCTTAATATATAAAGCAGGCATCGAGGCATTCAGTTACTGTTTGATTGAACGTGAGAATGGGGAAAAAGCAACTTTGAGCATGGTATGATCATCGGTGCTAGGCGTGCCCATTCCAATATCTGAGAAACCTCCATCCTCCTGAGCTTTTCACGTATGACAGTGTCTAGGTTTTACCGAGAATAGAATGACAAACAAAAACATCCAGTCATCGGCACTCCTGTGGCCGAAAACAGCTAGTTGATGAGTGGTCGAAGGAGAACAGCATGAATCGTGCAAGCTAAGCTAACAGGTGAGCCACAAACAGGCAAATAATAGCACATTACAACAGTGGTGTGCAGAATGGCATCTTGGAATGCACAACTCGTTGGTCCTTGTCACCGATGGGCTATTGCTGCAGACGACCACACCGGTTCCACTCCTTTCAGCTAAAAACTGAAGCGGCTCCAGTGGACACTCAATCAGCAACACTGGACAATTGAAGAGTGGAAAAACATGGGCTGATTCACCGAATTCCAGTTTCTGGATGTCCTTTGGGTGGTGGACCATTCTTGATACACACTGGAAACTGTTGAGCGTAAAAGCAGTTCTTGACAACCTGAAACCAGTGCAGCTGGCATCTACTACCATACCCCGTTCAATGGCAATTAAATAGTTGGCCTTGCCCATTCACCATCTGAATGGCACACATACACGATCCTTGTCTCAATTGTCTCAAGGTTTAAAAATCCATCTAACCTGTCTCCTCCCCTTCATCTACACTGATTTAACAGGTGACATCAATTAGGATCATGTCTTTCATCTGGGTCAGTCTGTCATGGAAAGTGCAGGTGTTCCAAATGTTTGGTACACTCTGTGTATATTGGCTGATAAAATGTTGAATCTATCGCAATGTGATTGTTTCACTCAACCAATAGGCTCTACACAAAGTTTGTTGAACAGATGATCCACAGAATTCCACGCTCTTAACACATTGTCAGATGAATCTTTTTCCCCTCTATCAATGCCACGCTGTTCTTTCTCTGTATTCTCAGATTATTTATTTTACTGACCTCCCTCCCTCGTGTGTGTGTGTGTGTGTGTGTGTGTGTGTGTGTGTGTGTGTGTGTTGTGTCTGTTCAGTGTGTGAAAACGGAGGCAGTGTTCTACTGTGAAGGCTAGAGGGGTCTGCCCTGACCCAGTGTCTAGGGGAGGTGATAAGCCTTTCCTGTAGTTAGTGCCTTGCCTCATAGCAGTCGTGTGTGTTTCCTGCCGGCTCTCAGCCACAGGATATTGTTCTGGGCCGGATTAAGAGGACCCATTTAAACAGCTGGCCCACTCCAGGCCCAGAGAGCTGACCCCCAGGGTAACAAACGCCACCATTCAGACGACAGAAAACAAACTGGCTACTAAACCCCAAATCACTACATAATATGGATGTATCTATGCTATTTTGCTATCACACCTCAGGAGTATACTTGGGCGGTATCAAAACAAGCCCAGTAGGTGCTGAGGGACTCCTGTTGTAAGATGTGGTCCTCTGGGCCATTCTTTTGCAGCTATTCACCCTAACATTCCCCTGTGCTCCAAACTTAGTGTGGAAATCTCTTTTTCTTCGCTATCCCTAAAATCATGCGTTAGACTACTATTTCATGTGTTCTATGAGTTAGTTACATTCTCACGTTTAGTATATTAGAGTTATATCAAGACATTATAGACATGTTTTTGTCTTTTTTTGTCTTTTTTTTAAGGTGTTTCAAATGGGAGAAACTAAGAGTCTCACACGCCATGCCACTAGCCTGCATTCTTTGTTTGTTTCCAGCCACTAGGGCCATGGTAGACTCCTGGGTCTTGTTAATTAGTGAACACCGTAGCAAATTAATTATCAAAAATCACGCTTTTCTTATTGGACAATTTCATGTAGTTCCTCTCTAATTCGTTCTGTTTGGTGCCCATGTAGACTGAGTGTTCCTGCTCCTGGTTGTTTAGGCTATATCTCTTTCTTTCTTCCGGGGCCAACATCGCTCGCTGGCGGTCAGCGAACACCGCTGTCAGGGGAGTAAGCACGCTAGGCCCTAACTTTGATCCTAATTGATGTAACAGTGGTGGTAAAAGGCAAGTCTTCGTGCGGTAAGGATATTAGTTGTTTATTGTTGGGTTCATTACCCCCGGCAGCTTTATTGACCTAGAAGGACACTTTGGGTTTAGGCTGAGGTGAGGGGGGTTTCTCTGGTGGCAGGGGAGGAGGTGGGAACCTCTAGTCTGTAATCAAGTGGGAGGGGCCTGGCCTCTCTCTGACCCTAGAAGACTAAAGTATCCTTTCTCAGGGTTGCTCATAGGGTTTCCCAGCATGCATTTCTCTCTTAAGTTGCCATGTATTGTAAACCAAGCTTGTTGACTTACAACATCTTGGAGGAAGTCAATAATGAGGCATCCATCCATCCATCCACAGAGAGCAGGCACACCAAAATATTTTCTGCGGGGGGACAATCTTATCTCCCCCTCCATGTACATAGGGGGACAATGGTGAAATTTGAGGTGAATAGCGACAGGGTAAAATGTGTTGACATTCTCTGCCCTGCTGTTGAGGTCCAGGTATGTGGCAGAATGGAAGGTGTTTATTTGGTTTTCCAACTATGTCACCCCTCTGCCTCTCTTCCCCCTTGCTTTATGTTGTTTGGCCGTTGTTGGGTACCTGTTACATATTTGTGTTATCTGTAAAACATACTATCTATTTTGGGGTTTTATTTTATTTCTAAGATACAAATGACTACGGGTGTGAATGTATTCTATTGGTTTCATTTGTAAGATCAAACAGATTTATTTTATGTTTGATTTAACCGATATGAACTAATTAGTCCGTTCAGTAAAAGTACATGTCTGATCTAGTTGTCTCTCAACCAGCCTATGTTCCAGGCCTGTCTGTAAGGTGTTTGTGTCTTTCAGTGTGTATGACCTATATCTGTAGACCGAGGAAGTGGAAGCGGAGGTGGAGAGGGGCCAAAAACATAAACAAGGGCCCCAATCTCTTGTCACCTGATATAAGAGCATTTCAGAAATGAAACCCATCGTATCACACAGCAAAAGAAAAGTGTTTTGTCAACCTCCTCCCCTCCTCCCTCTTATTATATTTTCTTAGATACCAACTGTACCTCGCTTCCTCGCGTTTTCTCTCTAACACAAAAGATCCACAAAATGTTTCCATGCCCCCGACGTCAAGCGGTCTCTCAAAACAAAAAGCACAGTGTCGGAACGATATGAGGGGGGATGAAAAATGCATGATTACGAACAAAAACAGAGAACCGCTACAAGCCATTGTGGAAAAATGGAATCGACCCAGGCTTTAAGCTATCTCATCAACTGCTTTGTGATTGAGGAGAGCAAGACCCCAACCCCCAATGCTATATAAGGCAATGAAATGTGTTTTGTTTCAATGTGCCCCTACTCTATTCTCCAGAGGGACAGAGGATGGGATATTTCTTCTTCTTTCAATTCAATTTGAAAGGCTTTATCGGCATGGGAAACATATGTTTAAATTGCCAAAGCAAATTAAATGGACAATGGACAAAAGTGAAATAAACAATAAAACTAACAGTAAACATTACACTCAAATGGTATATTATGGCAATGTACAGTGTTGTGAAAATGTGCAAATAGTTGAAGTACAACATGGAAAATAAAGAATCTGTTAATATGGGTTGCATTTACAATGGTGTTTGTACTTCACTGATTGCCCTTTGTCCTCTTTCTCTCTTTCTCTCTACATTTCTCTTTCCTTTTCTCTCTCTTTTCCCCTAGTTGTTTTCCTACCTTTATCTCTGTAAACCAGATGATACATCTGCCTTTGCTGTTGCTCGGCACTGATTGCGAGATTGGGTGTGCTGGCCTGTTGCTCTATGTATAAACCATGGTAAATATTTATTTGGAGATCATCAGTTGGGTAAATGAATCCATGAATGGGACAGGCCATCAGAGCCAGTGCTTTGGTGAGGAAGGAGTTACTACGTACTGGATGTGTATGAGGTTAGAAAGTCAATGCCATTTTTGTATTTATTACAATGTTCATTGATTTTGCACCTCATAAATCCATCAACCCTTACTTCTTTCCTCCTTTATTCTGTGAGACGCAGCATCGCAAACAACAATTCTTTAAAGATGGCTTCTAAGCAGCTGTCTGTCTAGGGAGAGTTCAAAAATGTTGTTGTAATCAACATGCTTTTATCAGGCATTCACCCACCAACTGATTTAATGTTGAAAGCCAACAGATGTTATTATTGTCAGATGCCTATAGATCTTAAATCAAGGACTGAATGTCCTTTTGAAGCACATCTGAAATGCGTACTTATTTGAATTGTAACTCCAAGTAATCCCTAGTTGTCATTTACACTAGTCCTGTTGTAGAAAATGAAAGTTGTTTTATCGTTCAGTGGGTTTTCTGGAGGGGTTTGTGCCAGCCTGGTGGTTGTACTGCTCCAGTGAGGGCATAGTTGCATGGGATTTGTTCACCCCCCTCCCCCCTGTGGTGCAGGGGCCCTGGCCCTCCTAGCCTCAGACTGGTAGAGCTGATAAGGGTTTCAGACATGCGTGAAGGTCTGGGGAGATAACAGCACTCACCTAGGGGAAGTGGCCATATCAGATTCCTTCATCGCAATCACCTCGGACTGATAAAGCTGTCAAAATGTCTTTGCTCTGACGTTTCCTAGGACTATCTCCAACGGCTATCGTTGTCTTCCCAGGCAGGTTGAAATGGGAAGAAAAGTGAATGATTGTTGTCAAGATTTTTTCCCTCCCTCTGTTCTTAGTGTGAAATCATTAGAAGTTAGTGTCTGACCCCACTTACTGAAGATACAGGAGTGATGAATGTTGGTCTGGGCTCCGTCCTCCTACCACACACAGTAATATCCTGAGGTGTCTGAGGAACAGCGTTTTAATGAAAAAACATGGAGGGGGCTGGAGGCACCCTAGATCTGTGGAAATATCTCAGAGCTGGATTAGTGGAAACCAATTTTATGGAGGGTCAGGCATAAAACCCAGTAAAAGAGGCAGTTCCAGGAAGGCTCTGAGGGACTGCATACCGAAGCAAAACCCCTTTTCTCAACAGTCCCGTAAAGTTACTCAAATTCCCCACTTCCACTTCTTCCATGACCACAGGCCACATTCTCACTCTGCCATAACCACGTTCCCCACTGCAACCACTATGAACTCAACCACAAGTGGTTGTTGCATCATGAGAGGCGAGTGTATATAGTCCATGGACTAATACCCAGAGCTGCTGCTCACACATGGACCACATTCAAGTGCAAGCAGTGGGAAAGAGCTGCACCAGAGTACCCCCCCCCTTCCCCCTTCACCACCCCAACCCCAAAAGGCCCATGATGTATGTAGCCTAGATGACTTATTGGCAGACAACTAGCTGCCTTGTTCAGCATGGATAGAGGAATGGAGTTTTTAGCCTCACTGATTTAGCCAATTACCTCATTTAAGAAAATTGAGGAACGAAAGCAACGGATATGGGATACGTGAGTGAAAAGAGGGACGTTTATCCGAAAAGACTGTGGCTCCACGCCACCCTGTTTAATGTAACCTTTACTGAGAGAGAGAGAGGCATGTGTGGACCCAGGTGGTTGCAGTCACGTAGTGAAGAAAGATGTCCATAGTCACAGAGACCAATTTTGTTAAATGTTTTTGATCAATTTTGAGATTGTGGTAAATTGGGAAAGACCAAAAAGGCTTCTTTTCAGATTCGTGCTCCGAAGTGAGGTGTTGAGAATGATCGAGAATTTCTAAGAAAGAAGCATAGTAGGAATTTTAGAAGAAAGTTGTGGTTGAATATTCCCATTATGTTATAAGTACTAGAGGAAGGGGAAACCACCAGCCCTCAGTATACCTGGACCCTGATGACAGTTTAAAAGCCCCCAGAAGTGGAGTATGAAAGATCGCAGAGTGTTTTGGCACCAGTACAGGATTATCCACAATCCTGGGCCCTTAAAATAGTCTTTGTGGCTTACACCAAGTCCACTGATTCAGCCAAAAGCTGAAGAACTCTGCACTGGTTTTGGTGCATTGATTGACTGAAGACTATGCATAGTGGTTTGGGGCGGGATTCTGCCTTAGCATTATCTAGGTTAAGTACTGCGATATTACTATTAAACACAGGCCAGGCAGCACGTTCTTAGATCATCCTCAGGGTTCACTAGTAGCGACTAATAGACAGAAGGAGGGATTGTAGGATGGAGATTTGAGGAACAGCCTGCTTCAGAAAGAGGTGGAATGATGTGACTGGAAGAATGGTGGGTTGGAAAGTTGGGGCAGGGGGGCTGAAAGATAACCACATCTCTCCACCGGGAGCCCCCAGACCAGATGGTAGAACCATTCATACTGTAGATGAGAGCGAGAATGGGTCAGACACTGCCACATCTAACGCTTACCTCCCATTGAGCGTGTCTGTAAATTAGACAAAACAAGGATGATCTCGAGTCTCTCTGACAATATTATTGCTAATGCCTGCCCTCCTGCATGTGAGGAGGACCCTCATCTCAGCCTGGTGTGATGGTTGTCTGTTCCTATTAGATGTGTCCCTGGGGCAGCTCTGTTGTGGGGAGCATCTCAGTCTCCCTCTCTCCCTCCCTCCCCATGAGGCCTGGAGCTGTTGAAAGCATACTTGGAGAGTTAATCAAGTCTGTGATTGATAGCTGCAATAACGTTTAGGCTTGTCTTTTGGTATTGTTGTTATTGTTCCCTCTCCAGAGAGGACAATGAATGAATGACTTCAGTACCCAAAAGTTTTGGGAATGTCTTCCATGTTTGTGGTGAGGGTTTATTAAATGGCCCGTTGAGGTTTCTCTCAGTGGTCTGGATTTAGTATGTTTAGGTCCATAGGGCAACATTGAAGCCTTAAATTGTGGTTAGATATATTAGAAAATAAAAGTGATTAAAATACTGGTGGGTTATTTGTGGTTCTTGGGTATTTGAGAACCTGATATGTCCCCTGAATCTATAGGACTACATTTTAAGAGTCACTTTAATGAACTTTGTTCTTTCAACGTTCTCAAAACCTGCTTTGTCCTTTGTTAATTTGGAACTTTCATTAACCTTTGAGACATTTGGAGACAACACAGCACAACAATATAGATGAAACCCCAGTAAATTAGGAAAAGAAACAATGAGGGGAAGCAAACTCTGGCCACAAATTAAGAACACACATGTAGTCCATCATAACTCATACTTCCTCCCTCTGTCCTCCAAACAAACCTATATAACATTAACAAATAGCGCAGCTAACAAGATGGCTGACATTACGCTGTCCATAGAAGAGAGTCGGACCTCTGTTCTTCTGTATAGTTATTTATTTACTCTCCTGCAGTTGTAATGTAAATCTGTCAGCATCACATAAGTGTCCTCTATTATACAGTACATGTCTGTTGAGTTCCTGTGTTAGAGAGCCTTTTGATTAATATCCTGATTTTCTTCCTCCCTGTACTTTCTAGGCTCCACACAGCACAGAGAGCCATCAAGCAGACCCAGGTGACGGTGCAGAAGATCGGGAAGGAGATTGAGGAGAAGCTGAGGACGACAGCAGCCTGCAACGAGCGGGTGAGTCAGCCAGCCACATACAGATCCTCCACTGATCTCTGCTCATCCACAACTCATCCTCTTGCAAACCCATTATCTATGTCGTGCCAATATCATGTGCTTACTATAATAATCAGTTTGTCAGATTAGACCTGGCTAGGAGAACTGAAGTCTTTGTTCTTTTTTTTATTTGACCAAAGATGATTGTGCTCATCCAGATGAGCAGCACTAGCAGCTACTCCTGTAGTCAGCCAAAACAACCACCTGGGATCATCCAGCAATAATCATCTGTGGATGGCACCAAGCTAGCACGAGGCTAAATGCTCAGCACATTGTAGATAGTGTATTACACAGATCCTTATAAATATGTAATTAGATCCTCAGGCTTTTATCATATCATCTATTTAGACAGATTAAGCGGTCACCCTCTATCGCCCTCAAACTCAACTCTGGACAGGGATGGGGAGTAACGGATTACATGTAACAGATAAATGTATTCAGTATTGAGATGATTATTTTGAAAAACTAAATGATTACTTCTAGGATGACTTTTAAATACATAAAGGATGTTTTGTGCAAAAAAAATATTTAACACCTTTCTGTTTTCTCAATGACATTAAAATCAGCATTGAAAAAAGGCGCATGTTTAAATTTGTTCAATCTGAGCGAGTCTGATTACAAGTCAGAGAACACTATGATGACACACCAGATGCGTTTGATGGATTGCGGGAAAAAAGCAGGAATAGGCTTTTGTAGTCCAAGCTAAGTCTTCCAAAGATAATGCTGCAGTCATTTTCCAACTTGAATAAACATTTGGAGGTAAGGATGACAGCAGTGGTGTAGCCTACGGGCAATACAGATATCACTTATTATTGATATCTAGGCTGCATAGCGCATTGATGTGATTCACACTGCTGCTCTCTCATTTACCTATTTGCGCCTTATGCATTGTAGATTTTTTGAATGTGGATGGCTGTTCACAAATGTATATGTGTTTTTTACCCCAATAATGGTTTAATTGAAGAAGTTTAAGCTGCCTATCAATCATTGTTTTGGCGACCAGGGGTATATTCATTAAGGAATCCGTTTACTGTTTAAGAACCAAATGGAAGCAAACAGAGTAAAACGAGAGTTTCTCTTGGACAAATTCAGGTAGAACTCTCTCCGTTCCGGTTACTTTCGTTTAAGAAAGGTTTTGCAACAGAATCGGCGTAATGAGTATGCCCCAGTGGTCAGCCAGCATAGAATGTGCTCTTGCAACTAGTGGTCGACCAAATATGATGTTTTTTAACGCCGATACTGATTATTGGAGAACCAAAAAAAAGCCGATACCGATTAATCGGACAATTGTTTTTGACACTTGTGAGTATATGAGGTAGTAGTTTTGGAATTGTTAGGTTACATTACTCGTTGGTTATTACTGCATTGTCGGAACCAGAAGCACAAGCATTTCGCTACACTCGCATTAACATCTGCTAACAATGTGTATGTGACAAATACATTTTATTTGATATTAGTTGTAATAATGAGAATTACAACAATATTGATTGAACACTTATTTTAACTTAATATAATGCATCAATAAAATCTATTTTGTCAAATTAATAATGAAACATGTTCAAGTTGGTGAAGAAGAAAAAGTACAATATGTGCCACGTTAAAAAGCTAACGTTTAAGTTCCTTTCTCAGAACATGAGAACATATGAAAGCTGGTGGTTCCTTTTAACATGAGTCTTCAATATTCCCAGGTAAGAAGTTTTAGGTTGTAGTTATTATAGGACTATTTCTCTCTATACCATTTGTATTTCATATACCTTTGACGATTGGATGTTCTAATAGGTACTTGAGCATTGCCAGCCTAATCTCAGGAGTTGATAGGCTTGAAGTCATAAACAGTGCAATGCTTGAAGCATTGCGAAGAGATGCTGGCAAACGCAGTGAAGTGCTGTTTGAATGAATGCTTACGAGCCTGCTGCTGCCTTCCACCGCTCAGTCAGACTGCTCTATCAAATCATAGACTTAATTATAATATAATACACACAGAAATACGAGCCTTAGGTCATTAATATGGTCGAATCCGGAAACTATCATAACGAAAACAAATCATTTATTCTTTCAGTGAAATACGGAACCGTTCCGTGTTTTATCTAACTGGTGGCATCCATAAGTCTAAATATTGCTGTTACATTGCACAACCTTCAATGTTATGTCATAATTACGTAAAAGTCTGGCAAATGATTTCACAACGAGCCAGGCGGCCCAAACTGTTGCATATTCCCTGACTCTGCGTGCAATGAACGCAAGAGAAGTGACACAATTTCCCTAGTTAAAATAAATGAATGTTAGCAGGCAATATGAACTAAATATGCAGGTTAAAAAATATATACTGTGTATTGATTTTAAGAAAGGCGTTGATGTTTATGGTTAGGTACACATTGGCGCAACGATAGTGCATTTTTCACGAATGCGCTTGTTAAATCACCCGTTGGGCGAAATAGGCTGTGATTCAATGATAAATTAACAGGCACTGCATCGATTATATGCAACACAGGACAAGCTAGATGAACTAGTAATATCATCAACCATGTGTAGTTAACTAGTGATTATGTTAAGATTGATTGTTTTTTTATAAGATAAGTTTAATGCTAGCTAGCACCTTATCTTGGCTCCTTGCTGCACCCGCATAACAGGTAGTCCGCCTGCCACGCAGTCTCCTCGTGGAGTGCAATGTAATAGGACATGATCGGTGTCCACAAATGCTGATTATCGATTGTTATGGAAACTTGAAATCGGCCCCAATTAATCAGCCATTCCGATTTAATCGGTCAACCTCTACTTGTAACAGTTGCATAGTGCGGTACCCAACCTATGGAATTAAAGTTTCAGCGAGTTTCTCCCTTCTAAACTCACCCATGGTATTGTTCTCCATACAGTCAAAAACAAGTTTCATCATGAATGCGGCTTTTATTGCTCAAAAACGGACACATGCTCAAACCCACACACTTGTTTATAGCCTTAAACAGCTGCAAATTATCAAGATATCAAAGTGTCACCAACAAATGTAAACAATAGGTGTTCTTAGCAAATGCACTATATGGGGTTCATTTTTCAAATGCAAATAAAGCTTTTTGGTAGCGCTCGAAGCTTGCCATTCGAGAGCAGCATTTCTTCAACTCAAAGAAATGAGCCCAATCACTCCTCCATGACAACAAAATCATAAACAACAGAGTAGACTAATTAGTTCTTAGTTTTGGGCTGATGCTAGGTAAAACAATTTGGCTAATCTATATTTCCCAAGTCCTAATCGCTATAAAAAGCTGGAAAGATGTAAAGATAATCATATTATTACCTGTAGTAGAAAGCAATGGGTTATAGCAGGCCAACATAACCAACCCATAAAGTAAAATGCAACATCCAAACTCTAACATTGATTTGTCCTCCAATGGATGTTGTTCAATTGGTAATATTCATTTTTGTCTTCTTCTAATGCCTCTTAAGCAGGTTGTCATTGGTGATATTGTTAAAATTAATGAAAACAAAAATGAGCTTTTTTGGTCTTAATTGAAGGTTAGGCATTAGGGGTTAGCAGTGTGGTTAACATTAGGGTTAAGGTTAGGTTTACATTTAAAACCAGATTTTATGACTTTGTGGCTCTAATTACTGAGTTTGGGTAATCCAAAAGTTAAGCTACTGATTTACAATTTTGGACAGGTGACTATAAACTGTAACAGATCCATTTAGAAAGTAACCTACCCAACCCTGACTCTGGACTTCAAAACCAGTGCCACTGCATTTCTTTATCGTTCCCCTCTAATCAGGGACTGATTTAGACGGGTGCAATGAATAATCAGGTACAACAGAAAACCAGCAGGCTCTGGAGTTGAATACCCCTGCATGTTGCATTGGGACATTTTAACAAAAAAAGTGTAACTTTATTTCCACCCTCAAGTCAAATCAAAACCAATAAAAAGAAAGCATATTTAAAAATGTTGGAATTGGCTTCCAAACAGCTGTGAAAACGGAGTGGTAATCCTAGGTTTTAAATGTTGTGTTTATTGTAAACGTACACTTCAAAAGCTCCTGTTAAAAAAGCCCTGGGGCTCTGACACCTTCATGTTTTGCGGCTCAAGGTATAGGCTACACTGTCAAGTTAAAAGCTGATTTTTGCACACAAGATGTATCCGCCCTCCCCCCTTCCTCCACAGCTTTCTCTACAGTGTGTGTGTTCCGACTTTCTCTACATTTTGTTTTGTTACAGACAGAATTTAAAATTAAATTGAGATTGTTGTCACTGGCCTACACATAATACCCTATAATGTCAGTGGAGTTATGTTTTTGAAAAATGTAACTAATTCATTAAAAATGAAAGCTGAAATGTCTTGAGTCAATAAGTAGTCAACCACTTTTGTTATGGCAAGCCTAAATAAGTTCAGGAGTAAAAATGTTCTTAACAAGTCACATAATAAGTTGTTTGTGCATGTGCAATAATCGCGTACCCCACAGATACAATTTCAAACACACATTCAACTACAAAGACCAGGGAGGTTTTCCAATGCCTCGCAAAGAAGGGTGCCTATTTGTAGATATGTAACAATAAATATAAAAGAATATCCCTTTGAGCAATGTGGAATTATTAATTACACTTTGGATGGTGTATCAATAAACTCAGTCACGACAAAGACGACAAACTCCATTACCTTAGAGGAAGGAAACTGCTCAGGGATTTCACAATGAGGCCAATGGTGTCTTTAACAATTACAGAGTTCAATGGCTGCGATAGGAGAAAACTGAAGATGGCTCAACAACATTGTAGTTACTCCACGATACTAAGCCACTTGACAGAGTGAAAAGGAAGCCTGTACAGAATTTACAAAATATTACAAAACATGCATCCTGTTTGCAACAAGGCACTAAAGTAGTACTGCAAAGAAATGAACTGGATGTCCTGAATACAAAGTGTTATCTTTGGGGCAAATCTAATGCAACACATTACTGAGTACCACTCTCCATATTTTAAAGCATAGTGGTGGCTGCATCATGTTATGGGTAAGCTTGTAATTGTAAACATTTTCAGGGGTATTTCATGTTAAACAAATGATAAACAATTTGACAGAGCTTGAGTCATTTTGAACAGAATAATGGGCAAATATTGTACAATCGCTGCCAAATGTGATTCTAACATGTATTGACTCAGGGGTGGGAATACTTATGTAAATTAGATATTTCTGTTTTTCATTTTCAATTAATGTGCAAACATTTCAAAGAATATTGGGTATTGTGTCATTATGGGGTATTGTGTGTGGAAGGGTGAGAGAGAAAATATATGGCTGTAACACAACAAAATGGAATAAGTCAAGGGTTATGAATAGTGTGTGTGTGTGTGTGCGTGCGTGCGTGCGTGCGTGCGTGCGTGGCTGTCATCACGGTCAGAGGACACAGCTCCAACAGTTTCTTGTTGTTGTTCACCTACATACCTCAGTTAGTTGTCCCCTTCTCTCTCACCCTGTTGTTGTCTGAGTGCTGTGTTCTTTACCACTGAACTAAACTGACTACTTACTAGCACCTCAGTCAATCAGATGATGAAGACACACACACACACTACAGCACAATGTTCCCATTGAAAATGCCTTTTGGCTGATACTTCCCCTCAATGAAACATTCCAAAGCCTTTTAGAGTTCACCTCAGCTAATAAATCATGTTCTATCTCCTTTTGATCAGTCACCGCTGCTCTCTCTGTGTACTGTAGCTGAGACCGATCCTTTTAAAATGATCCCACTGAGTTATTGGTTTCCAAAGAGGGGAGCATTGTGTGTGTCTTACTCTGAGTCTCCCCTCTCTGTTTATGAGTGCTCTCCCTGTTAGTATCTCTCTCTCCCTCTGTCTGCCCACCCCACCTCACGTCTGTGTGGGATCAAAGGGTGTGGAATGGAGCCCACCAACACGGCCCGGCGTGGCCCTTTCACCCTCTCACCCACACTCTGCCATTGATCTCCAGGGTTACGGCCAGGTTATGCCTCTGTCGCTGTTGACTCAGCTGACCAACTGGCTGTTTGATGTCCGGGGACCTTCAGACAAGCAATACACAGCGCTTTGGCTGTAAGGCGCACACACACACACATGCACACACGCACAGACACACACACACATGCATGCACGCAAACACACACACCCGCACAAGCACTACATACATCACACACACCGGCCTCAGCCTACCTGTCAACTCTGGCATTTGGCAAAAGTCTAGAGGAGGGCTGTAGTTAGTGGTGGTTAACACGCGAGCTGCAGCATTCCTGCACTACATATGGGCTCTGACACTCCGGGAGATGGGGGCTCTATCTAGCCTGTCTGAGTGACTGACACCCTCTGTTTTCCTAAAAAAAAGCCTCAGAAGACCTTGATAAGAGGCATATCAGCATTTACTGATCCTGGCTGCGATCGCCATCTGTGTGTGTCCGTCCGTGTGAGTGCCTGCATTTGTGCCTGTGTGCGTGTACGTGTCTGTCTGTGTGTGTGTGTTGATACCACACACAGCTGCAGGCAACTGGCAAAATAAATGCTCTCTCTAAATAACAAGGTTAAAATTCCTGCTGGGTCAGAAGATAGAGGAATGCAGGACTGACTGGGATGATCATATCAAGCAGCCAGACTGGGAGAGGAGGGAGATGCTCAGTCAGCTTACTCTCTCTCTGGTTTTCATTAGCCTCCTTGGCGGTGGATTATGATACTGATCAGAGGAATCAAAATGGGTTTGAGTTGGAGGACAAGCTCTCTCTCTCCATCCATCCCTCTTTCTCCTCTAATCTTTCCAACTTTGTGCCCTGCGAAAGAGCAAGCGCTGTTCTTCATTTGGGGGTAGTACATCCAGGGCTGGAGGGGGCCTCCCAACAGGCCTTAAGTGAACCCCAGATAGAGTGAGATGTTCAGGGATGGTGTTGGGGCCTGATAGGGAGGCACCCTGTGGTGGCTGGAGATATTGACTTGCATATACTAATGGCTCTATCCAGGTATACCCAGGTGACGGGACATGTGGTGAGCTAGATGTCATCTGGTGTTGATGCTAGCCCTGTGTGTGTGACCCTGCACCACCTTCTCCCCACCCCTAAAGGGTGCAATGCTGATGCTGTACTATTTCTTACATGGTAGCACATTTATCTTGTCACCCCCACACTCGTTTGAGAACCTCCAGTCCTCACGTCTCTCATGATCATTTCTCATATGCACCTTCCTCCCCCTCTCCAAGCGAGACCATTTGGAAGCCATCTGGACACACACACACACACACACACACACACACACACACACACACACACACACACACACACACACACACACACACACACACACACACACACACACACACACACACACACACACACACACACACACACACACACACACACACACACACACACACACACACACACAAACACACAGCTCAGCTTCTCCCCTACTGCTCTGACAGTCTGAAGTGTTTGATATGGTGATAAACTGTGACTTCAGGCTGTGTGGTGAATACCACAGCAGGATTCAGTCTCTCTGTCCACTCCGATGTAATCAGAATCTAATGTTTCACTGGCGCAGCCCCCTCCGTCACCCCTGTGCCCCGCAGTCCCATGATCAATCTACAGCCAGCTGTCTGCCAGCCAGGGAAGATAAGTATTTGGTTCAGTTCAGCACTCATGGTCTCATCGTCATCTACCTGGCCTGGCCTGGCCTTGGATAGTTAGGACTGCAATATAATGGCTGACTCTATGCCCCCCCTCCCCCTCCCCCACCAACTCCATTGGCTTGTCTGCAGCTGATAAATTAGTGAATAGGTGATGTTGTGGTGCTCTCTCATCTTCTCCTTGTACAGTACATGTTTGCCAAAACATGGATAACCTTTGTTTAACCAGCTAATTAGCTGTTATTAGCAAAAATGTGTTTTGAGTTCCCTTTTTCAGATAATAGGCTATGTTAGTGTTTACACTTCCTCTTCCAATTACAATGTAGGAGGTGAAAATAATGAAAACTATCTACCAAATCTAATCATTTAAAATGTTGATTACAACAATACTGAATGTATTGTACAAATCTGTCATCCTGCCCCTGAACAAGGCAGTTAACCCACTGTTCCTAGGCCGTTATTGAAAATAAGAATTTGTTCTTAACTGATTTGCCTAGTTAAATAAAGGAAAAATAAAAATATATAATGGGGGCCCGTGGGTCTCCGGTTTGCCTTGGTGGAGGTCCATGGGCAAAAAAAAGGTTTAAGACCCCTGGTCTGAGAGAAAAGGGCAGAAGTGAGGAAGGTCCAGTCAAGACAAGGCAGCGAAAGGCCCGACCTCACCTCTCCTGGATGTAGTGAGCCCCGCTCCAGGTCTTAGAGGGTTCAGCCACAATGTCAGTCCCAGAATGAACCAGTCACAAAGCCCACCCACTTCTATCAGATAACACTTTGCTACATAACACACTGGCCCTTTACGCCAGTTAGTGCGATGTTCTCTCTCTCGCTTGGCAGTGACCTCAAACCCATTCACGTCCTTGAACTATATTTAGTACAATATCAAAATGCACCACAGGACAAATTCCATATGGTGTAATTGTATGACATTGGTCAACATAGTAGGTAAGTCCAAGTGTCTACACAGGTCACATTGAAGATTTTAAGATTGACATTGGAAGTATGATAGATAATGACAATCTAAATTGGGATTTTGAGGAAATGTATACATTTATTTTTTAACTGTGATCGACCGCCTTGGTTCTGTCTTATGTAGCAAAATTTGAAAGTGTTTTTTTTTTACATTGGATTAAGAGCTACAAAATGGTATATAATACACTGCATTTGAGGAACAACGGGAAAGTAATTCTACTTTGAAAGTTGATAAACTTGTAAACTCCCTTTTGAGAAAATGGCCTTTGAATGTTTTGGTACCTACTGGAGAGCTCTTCTTTGTCTACACCCATTCAGCATGGTTCACACCCTCTTAAGCTTTTTGTCCTCTTTAAGAGTTTATCTGAGCGTTCTGTCTAAACAACAACAGTCAAGCGCCCAAGCTAACTGGTTAACGTTGGCAAGCTTGCTAGCTACTTCCAGACACAAATGAGAGAACCGCTCACTGACCATTTTCTCACCCTAGCAGAGCTGGTTAGGCTGTTTTTATGTTATCCCGAACGTTGGTGACTGCAACTGTGTTACTGGCAACAATTATTTTTAAATTTGGCAACGTTTACTGACACCGGCCATATTCAGCGGGTGTTGAGCGTTAATTTGTCAGTTACATTGCGCTCTGGCACACTCAGACGAGAGTGCTCTGAAATTGGAGTAGAGCAAATTTACCAGCTACTTCTATCAATAGTTGTCGCAGTGACATTCTGATGAAAAGGATACTTTTCATAGTGGTCTTTTGTTAAGACATGTAGCTAGCTAGGTAAACAATGAACCATAATCCCAACTCATGACATTACTACCCTGCATGAATATGCAGGTAGCTAACCAACCAGGTTCAATGTTAGCTAGCTAAAATTAGGATATAACTAGCAAAGCAATGGCTCTGAGATAAAAATAATAATAATATCATACACGTAATGTTAGCTAGCTAGCTAACAGTACACATTAACTTTGAAATTAAAATTACTTTCTGTCAAAATTAGAAGAGTGTCATATCTGAAAATGTAGCGAGCTAGACTATCTTACCTGAATACATCACAGATGGGCGCTTCTTCCTGTCACGGATGCCATGGTTGTCCTTAGTTTGAAGATGTAATCCGGAGTGAAGTGTTTTCTCCATCTCCTTAGCTATTATACTGTAATTCCACTGATTTCAAAACTCGGTCTTCCAGAAAGTGGAGAGCAACACGTACACAGTTCTACTACACGATACATAAAAAAAGCTGCGTTAGACAGGATTACCTACACTTACTGACCAGCTCAAAGAGACAGAAGTGTGCTATATGGCAGACCAATCCATACTCATCTCTCGGCATGTCCAGCCCACTCATTACCTCAGCCAATCATGGCTAGTGGGAAGGTTGCTGACTTTTTCTGTGGCTAAACCAACTAGGCTCATAATTTAACAATTGTATTCGTATTTACAGATGTCATACAGGTATGTTATTAAGGTACATGACAGTTCACATGTTCCATTTCTGCCAAAAAACGCATTTTGCTAACAAAAAAGGTTTAAGTTCAAATTGCTCTCCTGTGAAGTAGTAACCTGCGACATTCACCTAGTTTCCTGAGTATTTTGAAATGCATTTCAGAAATAAATAGTTTAAAAGCATATAGTATTGTTATTTGACCTGTTTCTCTATCGTACTATATTTAGTCTTTGGACACATTTCATGAATCAAGTCATGTGAATACTTGTTTAAATTATATATACAAATAAATCTACACTTTCTCACCCCTAGACTACATGCAGTATAAGCAAATGCAAGTCAATGGAGACTGGAGAGTGAGTAATTTCAGAGTTTTCCCTCTTTCTCATATCTTAAACATGTTCAGATCTTAATAATTGTTGGTATATACACTACCATTCAAACGTTTGGGGTTACTTAGAAATGTCCTTGTTTTTGAAAGGAAAGGGAAAAGTTTTTGTACATTTAAAATAACATCAAATTGATCAGAAATACAGTGTAGACATTATTAATGTTTTAAATGACTATTGTAGCTGGAAACGGAAGATAAAAAAATAAGGAAAATATACATAGGCATACAGAGGCCCATTATCAGCAACCAGCACTCCTGTGTTCCAATGAATGGCACGTTGTGTTAGCCTTTTTAAAATTATAACTTGGATTAGCTAGTTGATAATTGGAAAACCTTTTGCAATTATGTTGGCACAGCTGAAAACTGTTGTCCTGATTAAAGAAGCAATAAAACAGGCCTTCTTTAGAATAGTTGAGTATCTGTAGTATCAGCATTTGTAGGTTAGATTACAGGCTCAAAATGGCCAGAAACAAAGACCTTTCTTCTGAAACTCTTCTGAAAGTCTATTCCTGAGAAATGAAGGCTATTCCATGCGAGAAATTGCCAAGAAACTGAAGATCTCGTACAACACTGTGTACTATTCCCTTCACAGAACAGGGCAAACTGTCTCTATCCAGAATAGAAAGAGGAGTGGGAGGCCCCGGTGCACAACTGAGCAAGAGGGCAAGTACATTACTGGCAGCTTCATTAAATAGTACCCTCAAAACAACAGTCTCAACGTCAACAGTGAAGAGGCGATTCCAAGATGCTGGCCTTCTAGACAGTGTTGCAAAGAAAAAGCCATATCAGACAAGATTAAGATGGGGAAAAAGAACACATACATTGGACAGAGGAACTGGCTAGAATTGTGCAAAGAAGTCATTTACACGGCACTTCACCCCAGAATGAGGTCCTGAGTGCTCTGGAGCAGGTTTTCATCAAGCATCTCTCTGTACTTGGCTCCGTTCATCTTTCCGTCGATCCTGAGGCTCCCTGTCACTGAAATTCATCCCCACAGCATGATGCTGCCACCACAATGCTTCACCATAGGGATGGTGCCAGGTTTTCCGCAGATGTGATGCTTGGCATTCAGGCCAAAGAGTTCAATCTTGGTTTCATCAGATCAGAGAATCTTGTTTCTCATGGTCTGAGAGTCCTTTAGGTGCCTTTTGGCAACTTCAAGCGGGTGGTCATGTTCCATTTACTTAGGAGTGGCTTCCGTCTGGCCACTCTACCATAACGGCCTGATTGGTGGAGTGCTGCAGAGATGGTTGTCCTTCTGGAAGGTTCTCCCATCTCCACAGAGGAACTCTGGAGCTCTGTCAGATCGACCATTTGAGTTATTGGTCATCTCCCTGACCAAGGCCCTTCTCCCCCGATTGCTCAGTTTAGCCTGGCGGCCAGCTCTAGGAAGAGTCTTAGTGGTTCTTGGGACCTTCAATGCTGCAGAAATGTTTTTGGTACCCTTCCCCAGATCTGTGCCTCAACACAATCCTGTCGCTGAGCTCTACGGACAATTCCTTCAATCTCATAGCTTGATTTTTGCTCTGACATGCACTGTCAACTGTGGGACCTTGTATGGACAAGTGTGGGCCTTTCCAAATCATGTCCAGTCAATTGAATTTGCCATAGGTGGACCCCAATCAAATTGTGAAAACATCTCAGGGATGATCAATGGAAACAGGATGCACCTGAGCTCAATTTCAAGTCTCATAGCAGAGGTTCTGAATACTTATGTAAATCTGGTGTTTTTATTTTTAATAGATTTGCAAAACTGTATATTAAAATTTTGGTCCAGGCAAGAAATATACCAAAAATTAAGATCTGAACATGTTTAAGATGAGAGAGAATTTTGTCAAATTACTCTCTCTCCAGTCTCTATTGACTTGCATTGGATTTGCTTATACTGCATATTCTCTAGTGGTGTGTGTGTGTGGATTTATAGATATTGTTGATACAGTGCCTTGCGAAAGTATTCGGCCCCTTGAACTTTGCGACCTTTTGCCACATTTCAGGCTTCAAACATAAAGATATAACACTGTATTTTCAGTAACACTGTATTTTCAATCAAAAACTGAAAAATTGGGCATGCAAAATTATTCAGCCCCTTTACTTTCGGTGCAGCAAACTCTCTCCAGAAGTTCAGTGAGGATCTCTGAATGATCCAATGTTGACCTAAATGACTAATGATGATAAATACAATCCACCTGTGTGTAATCAAGTCTCTGTATAAATGCACCTGCACTGTGATAGTCTCAGAAGTCCGTTAAAAGCGTAGAGAACATCATGAAGAATAAGGAACACACCAGGCAGGTCTGAGATACTGTTGTGAAGAAGTTTAAAGCCGGATTTGGAAACAAAAATATTTCCCAAGCTATAAACATCCCAAGGAGCACTGTGCAAGCGATAATATTGAAATGGAAGGAGTATCAGACCACTGCAAATCTACCAAGACCTGGCCGTCCCTCTAAACTTTCAGCTCATACAAGGAGAAGACTGATCAGAGATGCAGCCAAGAGGCCCATGATCACTCTGGATGAACTGCAGAGGTCTACAGCTGAGGTGGGACACTCTGTCCATAGGACAACAATCAGTCGTATATTGCACAAATCTGGCCTTTTCTGGAAGAGTGGCAAGAAGAAAGCCATTTCTTAAAGATATCCTTAAAAAGTGTCATTTAAAGTTTGTCACAAGCCACCTGGGAGACACACCAAACATGTGGAAGAAGGTGCTCTGGTCAAATGAAACCAAAATTGAACTTTTTGGCAACAATGCAAAACGTTATGTTTGGCGTAAAAGCAACACAGCCCATCACCCTGAACACACCATCCCCACTGTCAAACATGGTGGTGGCAGCATCATGGTTTGGGCCTGCTTTTCTTCAGCAGGGACAGGGAAGATGGTTAAAATTGATGGGAAGATGGATGGAGCCAAATACAGGACCATTCTGGAAGAAAACCTGATGGAGTCTGCAAAAGACCTGAGACTGGGACGGAGATTTGTCTTCCAACAAGACAATGATCCAAAACATAAAGCAAAATCTACAATGGAATGGTTCAAAAATAAACATATCCAGGTGATATAATGGCCAAGTCAAAGTCCAGACCTGAATCCAATCGAGAATCTGTGTAAAGAACTGAAAACTGCTGTTCACAAATGCTCTCCATCCAACCTCACTGAGCTCGAGCTGTTTTGCAAGGAGGAGTGGGAAAAAATGTCAGTCTCTCAATGTGCAAAACTGATAGAGACATACCCCAAGCGACTTACAGCTGTAATCGCAGCAAAAGGTGGCGCTACAAAGTATTAAGTTAAGGGGGCTGAATAATTTTGCACGCCCAATTTTTCAGTTTTTGATTTGATAAAGTTTGAAATATCCAATAAATGTCGTTCCACTTCATGATTGTGTCCCACTTGTTGTTGATTCTTCACAAAAAAATACAGTTTTATATCTTTGTTTGATGCCTGAAATGTGGCAAAAGGTCGCAAAGTTCAAGGGGGCCAAATACTTTCGCAAGGCACTGTATATACACTACCGGTCAATTTTTTTAGAACACCTACTCTTTCAAGGGTTGTTCTTTATTTGTACTATTTTCTACATTGTAGAATAATAGTGAAAACATCAAAACTATGAAATAACACATGGGATTATGTAGTATATTTTATATTTGAGATTCTTCAAATAGCCACCCTTTGCCCTGATGACAGCTTTGCACACTCTTGGCATTCTCTCAACCAGCTTCACCTCGAATGCTTTTCCAACAGTCTTGAAGGAGTTCCCATATATGCTCAGCACTTGTTGGCTGCTTTTCCTTCACTCCACGGTCCAACTCATCCCAAACCATCTCAATTGGGTTGAGGTCGGGTGATTGTGGAGGCCAGGTCATCTGATGCAGCACTCCATCACTCTCTTTCTTGGTCAAATAGCCCTTACACAGCCTGGAGGTGTGTTGGGTCATTGTCTTGTTGAAAAACAAATGATAGTCCCACTAAGCGCAAGCCAGGTGGGATGACGTATTGCTGCAGAATGCTGTGGTAGCCATAATGGTTAAGTATGCCTTGAATTCTTTAAAAAACACTGATAATGTCACCAGCAAAGCACCATCACACCTCACATGCTTCATTGTGGGAACCACACATGCTTAGATCATCCATTCACCAGCTCTGTGTCTGACAAAGACACTGCGTTTGGAACAAAAAATTGCAAATTTGGACTAATCAGACCAAAGGACAGATTTCCACTGGTCTATTGCCCATTGCTTGTGTTTCTTGGCCCAAGCAAGTCTGTTCTTTTTATTGGTGTCCTTTAGTAGTGGTTTCTTTGCAGCAGTTTGACCATGAAGGCCTGATTCACTCAGTCTTCTCTGAGCAGTTGATGTGTCTGTTACTAGAACTCTGTGAAGCATTTATTTGCGTTGCAATCTGAGGTGCAGTTAACTGTAAGTAACTGCAGTAGAAGTAATTCTGGGTCTTCCTTTCCTGTGGCGGTCCTCATGACAGCCAGTTTCATCAAAACGGTTGATGGTTTTTGCGACTGAACTTTCTAACTTCTTGATATTTCCTGTATTGACTGACCTTCATGTCTTAAAGTTATGATGGACTGTTGTTTCTCTTTGCTCAATTGAGCTGTTCTTGCCATAATATAGACTTTGTCTTTTACCAAATAGGACTATCTTCTGTATACCATCCCTACCTTGTCACAACACAACTGATTGGCTCAATTGCATTCAGAAGGAAATTGTGCATGGTGATCTTATGTTTTTGTGCCGCTGCTTGGCCATGGAAACCCATTTCATGAAGCTCCTGACAAACAGTTCTTGTGCTGACATTGCTTCCATTGGCAGTTTGGAACTTGGTTTTGAGTGGTGCAACCGAGGACAGATGATTTTTACACGCTTCAGCACTCGGCGGTCCAGTTCTGTGAGCTTGTGTGGCCTACTACTTCGCGGCTGAGCAGTTGTTGCTCCTATACGTTTCCACCTCACAATAACAGCACTTACAGTTGACCCGGGGCAGCTCTAGCAGTGGCAGACATCTGACGAACTGACTTGATGGAAAGGTGGCATGACGGTACCACGTTGAAACTCATTGAGCTCTTCAGTAAGGCCATTCTACTGCCAATGTTTGTCTATAGAGATGTCTATGTGCTCGATTTTATACACCGGCCGGCAACGGGTGTGGCTGAAATAGCCAAATCCACTCATTTTGGAGGGGTGTCCACGTACGTTTGTGTTTTGACCACCAATGATTAAGATCTGATCATTTGAACATGTATTCACATGAATTCACATTCATAAAATATGTCCAAAGACTAAATATAGTAGTGTCAAAAACTTGTATTTTAGACAAACACATTGGCCAATTGAAGAATCATTTTCCAGATTTGTCCATCAGTAAGCTCAGAGAACAAGGGTACCAGAGGAAATTATATATTTCCATTGTGGACATGAAGGGGTTAACTCGCTTTTGCCCTTTATATGAGGATCTCCAATTTCTCTCGTGAGTGATTTTGGAGGGGTTCCTTTGAAAGACCTTGTTTGAGGCCCCACTTGTCTTCATCCATCCAGTATTGACAGTGTATAATGGGTTATGAGAGGCGTATTGAATGAGTTTGTTATGGGATTGGCCCTAGATTGTGTGGCTTGTTCTGAGAGACCTAATGGGGATATGGTGTTGAGCTGGAATAATGAAAAGCACTTGCTGTGGTGAAACATATATACTCTTTCTATTTCTTTCTTTCTCACTCTCTCTCGGTTTATTCTTCATTTTCTCCTCTCCACCTCTCTCTCTCCTTTCTTCGCTCTCTCTCTGCAGAAGAAGGAGCGGGAGTGTATGCAGATGCGTCTCGGGATGCTACGAGGTGAGCTGGAGAGACAGAGGAAGGTGCTGGGCCGCGAGACAGACCTGCGGCAGAAGGAGAGAGCACAGCTTCAGAAGAAAGGTAAGGGGTATTTGGAGTTGGACACAATTGACTGGCATTTCCAAGCCACGAGATATTACAATTTCAAATTGCATATAGTGTGGGGACTGGCGTCCATATGGGATTGTACTCCTGTTATGTACCTTACACTGGGGTTGCCCTAAACGGCACCCTAGTATTCTGTGTAGTGCACTACCTCTGATAGATCCTACGAGACTGGTATGCTGAAGGTCAGCCAACTGCTGTTGTTGGACTACTTATTTTACGGCATGTTCCACTCCAGATCATTACAGTAGAGTACAGTACAGCACCTCACACACAGGAAACCTCTTTCACTGTTGACCGGCTGGAGTCTCTGAGTCACTCCACTACAGTGACAGTTTTCCCCCTGGCCGTGCGACACTCTCAGACAGAGGCTTTTCTGTGCCGGCCAGACAAGTTGTTCTACCAGGGCCGGTAATGTAACCCGTTAGCGTTTTATGGTGTCGTTGAGTCAATTATATGAGTTCAATAACAGAAGAACTGCCGGCTGTATCATGTCTGGGATGGGTGGGTTTGTTTTACTAGCATGTTTACTGCTCCATATCCGTTATGTCCGCAGGGAAATAAAAACCCTAGCAGAGTTCATATTCAACACCACCACCCTGATGGGCACAGACGGGTTCACACATGCACACGCACAGACGGGTTCACACATGCACACGCACAGACGGGTTCACACATGCACACGCACAGATGGGTTCACACATGCACACGCACAGATGGGTTCACACATGCACACGCACAGACAGGTTCACACATGCACACGCACAGATGGGTTCATTTACATTTAAGTAATTTAGCAGACGCTCTTATCCAGAGCGACTTACAAATTGGGTTCACACATGCACACGCACAGACCGGTTCACACATGCACACGCACAGACCGGTTCACACATGTACACGCACAGACCGGTTCACACATGCACACGCACAGACCGGTTCACACATGCACACGCACAGACCGGTTCACACATGCACACGCACAGAACAATACATATATACTTGTATGGCATTGATATTAATGTCGTGGCTCTTTTCCTGTAGATGTATTGGATGATCCAGGTGGCTTAGATAATTAAGTGAATCACATCTTGTAAGTATGTACGCAGCTGTCCTATACGTAGTAAATGCATTCATACATTTTGTGACTGTTAGGTGTGTTATCAACCTTTCATAAAAAATGGCACCTGCTAGGCATAGGAGGAATATGAGCAATTAGGGAAGGCATGTTGAATGAGCTTCAATTTCTTTTTGGACCTGGGGCCAGATCATGTTGTCCCTCCACTCCTTGTGTCTGAGTGACTTTCAAAGCTTTCACTTCTGGCAGACCCATCCGTGTCCCTCTCTCCGTCTCCCTCCTTCTTCCTCTCCTGTTTTCTCTGACCAGTCTGTTATTGTATTTGTTTAACAGCAGGGTGGGGTGGGCAGTGTTGTTTAACAGCAGGGTATGGTAGGGTGTGTTCAAAGAGGACTGGGGGGACGAAGTCTCTGATGGATCCAGGTTCTGTGTTTGGCCAAAGGGCAGGAAGCCATGGTGGTTTGGTTCTCCCTAAAATGGCTTGTGTTATTGATTTGACTGGTTGACTGGACCGCAGCCCAGCATGCCTGCACACACTGTGTTCATAACCTCCAGGCTCTCACACACACACACACACACACACACACACACACACACACACACACACACACACACACACACACACACACACACACACACACACACACACACACACACACACACACACACACACACACACACACACACACACACACACACACACACACACACACACACACACACACTACCTGGAGGGGTCAGGGTATGGGTTGTGTTTGTGTCCCCATCCTGACAAATGGCCCTTAATCCTCTGTCACCACTCAGACCACTGCTGGATTAAGAATGTCTTTTTATTTTATTTTACCTTTATTTAACTAGGCAAGTCAGCTAAGAACAAATTCTTATTTTCAATGATGGCCTCGGAACAGTGGGTTAACTGCCTTGTTTAGGGGCAGAACGACAGATTTGTACCTTGTCAGCTCGGGGATTCGATCTTGCAACCTTTCGGTTACTAGTCCAACGCTCTAACCACTAGGCTACGCTGCCGCCCCACTGCCACTCCTTTTGTGCTAAGAGGATAGACACTGTTATTAAACACAGAAGGAAAAGTACCTGGCAGTGGACAAGATTAGGTTAGATATGTATGGTTTCCATAGTAAGAGTCCTGGTCAACTGACTCACCTCAGTGAACAAGGAGGACCAGGGTCTCTGATCTGTCCCACGTCCCATGCTGCCCACGTCCCATGCTGCCCACTTCCCATGCTGCCCACGTCCCATGCTGCCCACGTCCCATGCTGCCCCCCCATGCTGTCCACGTCCCATGCTGTCCACGTCCCATGCTGCCCACGTCCCATGCTGCCCACGTCCCATGCTGCCCACGTCCCATGCTGCCCACGTCCCATGCTGCCCACATCCCATGCTGCCCACGTCCCATGCTGCCCTCGTCCCATGCTGCCCTCGTCCCATGCTGCCCACGTCCCATGCTGCCCTCGTCCCATGCTGCCCCCATGCTGTCCACGTCCCATGCTGCCCATGCTGCCCCCATGCTGCCCACGTCCCATGCTGCCCACATCCCATGCTGCCCATGCTGCCCCCATGCTGCCCCCCATGCTGCCCACGTCCCATGCTGCCCCCATCCCATGCTGCCCACGTCCCATGCTGCCCACGTCCCATGCTGCCCCCATGCTGTCCACGTCCCATGCTGCCCTCGTCCCATGCTGCCCCCATGCTGCCCACGTCCCATGCTGCCCATGCTGCCCCCCATGCTGCCCACGTCCCATGCTGCCCACGTCCCATGCTGCCCTCGTCCCATGCTGCCCCCCCATGCTGCCCACGTCCCATGCTGCCCACATCCCATGCTGCCCCTCCATGCTGCTCACTAGGCTAGACAGTATGTGAATGCAGTCTTTAGAATCATATCACATTTGCTCTGTCTGTTTCCGGTCCTCATTCCTTTCTGTGAAATTGCGTTTTTTCAGACGATCCCCTTTACTGTCAAAACAAATGGGGGTCAAATCCCATTTATACAGTACCTACAGGGGTGTTTGTGAGGGTGCAGGCATGTGAGGAATGCTAGGAAGCTGGCAGACGCCAGCCGGCTCTCATTGGGTGGGTGTTTGTGTGTGGGTGGGTGTGTGGGTGTTTGTGTGTGGGGGTGTGTGTGTGTGCTACACTTAGCCACTCCTGACAGTGTGTGAACTTCCAGCTGATAGGGCAGTCTCAGGGCCAGGGGTCATCTTGATGACAGGTTAACGAATGGCTGTCCAATGGCCGCTCATTTGCTATGATGGTGGGCTGCATCCCTGGCCCTGTTGGCCCTGTGTTGGTTGTGTGTGTATGCATGTTTGTGTGTGTGCATATTCATGTGAATTCCTGTGTGTGTTTGTGTAAGAGGCTTGAGGAGAGCTGGGATTCTTCACCGAGACAAAGCCCAGAGAAGACGGAGCATTATTTTAACCTTAACCTCCACAGCCTTCTGCTTAATGTTCAGTCATGGCGTCAACACTACTCTTCCTCTGGTTCCTTTTTTCTTGTCACAATTTCCTCTCGCCTAATATTCCCCTCTACCACCTTGAGCAGACGTTATAAATTAGGGCAGTAAAAAGTCTTTATCGTGGTTATTTACAGTTATTTTCACTCTCTGCCTTCCCACCGAGGCGACTGAAGGCCAATAAACAGTGGCAGAGTTAGTAACCCAGAGTTAAGAGTCAAGGTTTTTTAAAGTGGCGAGAGATGTGGGGGTGTCTATCACATCAACACACTGGGCTTAGCTCAGCACTCTGGTCCCCACACTAAACCTAGCACCATTACACCCACAGTCAACAGCTCCCTCAGCTGCACAGTGGCCATGTTCAGTGAGTGAGGGTGACTATCTTACTAATGAGTGATAGAGTGGTATAACTGGACCTGGGCCTAGAGGAGATATAGAGGAGATATAATAGGACCAACCAGAGACCTTTCTCACTGTGATTCATTGCATTTCTCTTTCTCCCTCTACCCTCTCTCAATAGTTTTTCCTCTCTTCAACTGCAGTACTCCTCTCTCTCTCTCTTCTCTCTCTTCTCTCTCTTCTCTCTCTTCTTGCTCCCCCCCCCCCACATCTTATTAAAGGGGAGACATCCTGTGATGTTTCATGGCTTTCTGTCTCGTACCAACACGGGTCACAGCTCAGTCACTTCCTCCATCGTTACACAGTAACACAACCTGTCCTTGTTTCATGCTTTTATCCCCTTGTATCTTCAGCTTTCCTTTGCTCTCGCTCTCTCCCTCCCTCCCTCCCTCCCTCCCTCCCTCCCTCCCTCCCTCCCTCCCTCCCTCCCTCCCTCCCTCCCTCCCTCCCTCCCTCCCTCCTCTCTCCCTCCCTCCCTCCCACTTTCTCTCTTTACTCTCTCTCCCTCTCCTCACACACACACATGTTCCTCTCACTCTCTCTATTTCACTTTCCTTTATACTGAGATGGAAAGAGGTAGCTCCTTATATTAGGACGTGTGGGAGTTTTTCCGCTTGTGACATGGTGGATATTATTATTTTGTCTCTGAGGAGAGAACACAACAACATTGGAGGCCGGTGAAAGAATAACATCTCTAAAGCTGTGTGACGTAGCTAAACATGGCACTATAGTCTTCTACACACACACACACACACACACACACACACACACACACACACACACACACACACACACACACACACACACACACACACACACACACACACACACACACACACACACACACACACACACACACACACACACACACACACACACACACACACACACACACACACACACACTTGTCTCCATTTGTTTTAGTTTGGCGGCAGAGGCTTTGATGCGTTGGCGATGGGGGTGGGGGGGGGTTACATAAAAGCCTAGGAAAGCTCAGGGCCTATGCAGGCGAAGGGGGACCTTTTGAACACTGTTTTCGAGACATCGTTTAAACCAAACGGGCTGACTAATCTGCCCAATCCCAAACAGTATCTTTCTTGTCATCCCTAATCTGATGAAGATTTGGCCCTGGCACCCGAACCTCCCCTTCTGTCTTTCTCCTTGCAACCCCCATCTATCCTCCCCTCCACCTCCTCTTTGGACTTTCTGTCTGGGCAGACCAGCTTTGACAGGTAACATGCAGTGCAAGAGAGGTTCATTTGAACCAGCTGGGTTTTAAAATGTGTGTCAAGACGAGTGTGTATTGGAGCCTCTCTTATCCATTCTCTATTCAGCCTGTCAACAGCAAGGTACATGAGATGAGATGGTTGGGAGAAGATGGGGTTGGTACTGATGTCTGATAGCCAGATCATATTTGTTCAGGTGGAGATGTTTATGCCATGTGGCACTGCACATGCTGTACCAAAGTTAAGTGTTTTCTATTAACACACAAAATCATGCTTGTTAATTTAGTCCAAAACTCTTTGTCCCATCATACATTGTTCCAGGTGCAGAGTTTGGACTGTGGTTTTAATATGCCTAGGTTCATCCGTATCGCTGTTAAATCTGTAATCACTCTTCCTTATCTAAATGCTTTTATTTATTTGACTTTATTTGACTACAAAAGTCAAACAAATCCTACCATCATTATTCATGTGTAGTGGTTTTATATGATGTTAGTCGGAAGGAAATGTTTTTTTTCCTGACCAAAGTAACCGTGTGATGTTTCCAGTGTTTAATGTGGAAGGCATTAAATCAAGAAACACGCCCAGACACCTGTGTAAATTTACCAGAACAGAACACACCTGGTAATTTACCAGAACAGAACACACCTGGTAATTTACCAGAACAGAACACACCTGGTAATTTACCACCTCCCTTTCTCTTTCTTTCTCTCTCTCCCTCTTTCTTTCATGTCTCTCGCTATCACTCTCTTTCTCGGTCATATTCATCTCTCCCTTTCTTTCCATCTCTCTGTCTTCTCATATTCCCCTCTCTCTCTCCTCTCTCTCTCTCTTTTTTTTCTCTCTCTCTCTCTCTCTCTCTCTCTCTCTCTCTCTCTCTCTCTCTCTCTCTCTCTCTCTCTCTCTCTCTCTCTCTCTCTCTCTCTCTCTCTCTCTCTCTCTCTCTCTCTCTCTCTCTCTCTCTCTGTCTCTCTCTCTCTCTCTCTCTCTCTCTCTCTCTCTCTCTCTCTCTCTCTCTCTCTCTCTCTCTGTCTCTCTCTCTCTCTCTCTCTCTCTCTCTCTCATATCCCCCTTATCTCTCCCTAGAGGAAGCGTTCTCCACCAAACACCACAGTCTGGGGATGGAGAGGGAGTCGTTAACAGAGCAACATAAAGAATGCACTGCCAAAAGGTACGTGTCAACCTGTAATTGAAGCATTTATTTATCCATGCACACACTCGCGCACACACACTCGCACCCGCGCTCCATCCCGTTGGTTCACCGCGCCATCTGCTAGAAATTACCTAGGCCCCACAGAATGGTGTGTTCTAATATGCTGTCAATTGTTCTAAATGCTGTGGGGAGATTACATTCTGCTTACAAAGAGGGGGTGTTGGCTCGGCGCTGCCTATTTGTGTTTTTAGCCCTAGAGAGAATAAGCAGATTGTGTCAAAGACCAGTCTGATGTGTTTGCCTTGGCCTGCAGGGGTGCACCCTGGATACAGAGTTTGTTTGGCTGGGTACCTGGCAGTGATGGGGCCAAGGCAGAGCAGAAGCAACAGCACTGCTACAGTAAACACACTAGTTATAGCTGGCCGGGCAAAGAAACCCACCAACGCATCATGTAACCAAGGCAATGTATTTTGACACTCATGCATCTGCCTAACGTCCACCCCTGGAAAAAAAGTGTATTTAAAGTTCATTGGGCGAAAAAGAAGTGTTTGTTAGGGAGAGTTGCTGAGTTCATGTAATAACCAGGTTTCTGGAAATGTGTCTGTCTTTGATGGTTTGGGTTTGATGTGGGAATTGAGGGTCTTGCATCTGGGCTTAACCAGAACAGATAAGAGAACCTGCTGGACTGAGATGTGAGGTTTCTATGAAGGAAGGATCAAATGATTAACATGGTAATCATCTGGATCTTCTGAATCTACAAAGCCTCCACAGTAAGACCAGGGATTTCCAACTGTGTAATGGTGAGGGCCAAGGCAGGAGGCCGACCACAGGCAGAGCAGAATGGGGTGACGAGGAGCATGGAGGAAAGGCTGTTCATATCCAATGATCATTTTCTCCCAACACCTTTTCATCTGTCTGAAATGATGGGCCATTATCCACAAAACTCTACTCCCAAAGTGCTGGTTTAAATTGTTGAATGGGGACACACACACACAGGCACACATGTTCTCACACACAATGTACACATAAGCCATACTGTATATATTTACACACACACACTTTTGAGTTCTCTGACTTGTCTGAAGTCAGACTCCTGTAGCTGTCAAGAGGTGGACTTAAGAAAGCAAACATTATTCCAGACGTTTCCTCTTCTCACCTAGGCAGGTCAGGCTCATGGGTTGTTGTCGTCGTCGTCCCCCCCCCCCACCAAGTCTGCTAATGGAACAGCCCAGGGCTGGTCTAAGGGGCCTGTGGTGATTTTTGGACCTGTCCCGGGGGAAAAGAGTGGCTGGTAATTTGGCAGTTATGATAATTGAGTTGCTATTACAATTACTGTGGAGATGATTCAGAGCTGAGCCATTAGGTCTCCTCATCCAGGTCTGGGCCAAGATAAACACACCGTTGCTGTTCTCTTCAACCTCAGTTTCTAATTAAGGCACCGTCACCCCTCATAACTAACTGACACCCAAGCTACCCTCCATCCATCCCTCACTCCACCTCCCTATCCCCCTACCTGCACCCTTATTCTCTCCCTCTCTCTCTCCCTCCCAAGCTTTACTCTTTCCCCATCCACACTCTTGTTGTTTTTCTCTCTCATATTATTCATATAGACTGGGTATACCAAACATTAAGAACACCTTCCTTGAGTTGCTCTTTCGCCCTTGAACAGCCTCAGTTAGGGATGCTGGCCCATGTTGACTCCAATGCTTCCCGCAGTTGTCAAGTTGTCTGGATGTCCTTTGAGTGGTGGACTATTTTTGAAACACAAAGCCAGCAGCGTTGCAGTTCTTGACACACTTTAACCGGTGTACCGGGCACCTGCTACCGTTCCCTGTTCAAAGGCACTTACATCTTTTGTCTTGCCCATTCAGCCTCTGAGTGTCACACGTACTGTACACAAGCCATGTCTCAGTTGTGTTAAGGCTTAAAAATCCATAATTAACCTGTCTCCTCCCGTTCATCTACACTGATTTGAAGGGGATTTAACAAGTGACAATAAGGGATCATATTGTAGCTTTCACCTGGTCAGTCTATGTCATGGAAAGTGTATGTGTTCCTAATGTTTCATACACTCAGTGTATAATACTGTATTGTACAGTACCTTCTCCCTCTCTCTCCCCATCCCCCCTTCCCTCTTCATCACCTCCTCATCGTTCCCTTATACCCATTTTCTGTCATTTCCCCCTTTCTATCCTCCTGCCTCTCTATATCCCTGTCTATTTGATCCAGTTGCTTCTCTTTTCTGTCACCAGTCCTCCCTCTGTTCTCTTCCTCCTCCTCTGTTACTGTCCTCTTTGTGTTGCTCAGTAAGGCAGTGAGTCTGACTGAGTCATCAAGTGACTGTCTCTGTGTCTGTCTCCCCAGAGAGATGTTCCTCAAGTCCAACGCTCAGCTCACCTTCCGCTGTCGTCAGCTCCTCTCTGAGCTGTCCTACATCTACCCCATCGACGTGGTCACCACGGCCGTGAGTAACCTCCTCCTGAGTAATGCTAGAAATGAGCCTGGTCAATATACTACGCATTATTGGCTGTAGTCAGCTATATGGCATGACAACGATGGCGAACAAGAGAGAAAACCTTGAGTGAGAAAAGCTTGGGGAGAAATGTTTTCTCAGCCCTTATTAGTCTTTGGAGTGGCCAACCACTTACATTCCCTGTGTTTTGAAATCGGTTAAAGTTTCTATCTGAAATGTTCTGCGACGGAGCTGAACAGCTTAAATACTCAGTGGTCATTAAAATACCATTTCTAAGGAGAGGGCCCTTTTTGCTCCCGAAGCTTTTCCCTTTCCTCTCTCTCTGTTTTCTCTGTTGTTTTCTGAATATGGCATTGTTGGTTATTGGATTCTCATTCTCATAAAACTTGTTTAATTTCCCTGCAGGCTAATCAATCCGATTATGTCATCTGTGGAGTGAAGCTGCCCAACTCTGAGGATTTCCAAGGTAACATATCTATTTCAATGGGAAACGGAAGGGTTTGGAGTGACACAGAGACACTCATAAAGCAGGGTGCATCTGCTTCCTTTTATTGAAGGTTAAAACTTCTGACCTCTCTTTTGGTTCCACATCACCATCCACATGTAGTAAATGTGAGCCTGTACTCCGTCTGAGGTTTGTGTGATATCAGTGGATCCCTTTAAGCTGATGCTCTGACTGATCCTCTCCTGTAATTGGGACTCTATAGTTGAGTCCCAAATGGCACCCTATTCCCTATGTATTGTGCACTATAGTTTTGGGGGGGCACTACAGTATATAGGGAATGGGGATAGAGTGCAAATTGGGACACAGAACAATATCTGCTCTGAGGTACAATGACAAGTGTTTTAGAAGTAGTGGCTGGTGGAGGAAACTCTGTGCAAGACATATGTGTTGTATGGGCTAAATGTAATACCTTGATGCAGAGTCAGAGTAGTTACACCTGAAAGGTTTCACCATACTCCCTGGTAGCAACCTTTTGTTAATGGAAGCAGGCCCAGGACCCACAGAGTGCTCCCCATCATCCAAGAATGTGGAAATTGCTTCCTGTGTATTTGACCTCTGGAGTCTGTGAATTCTGCTGCCCAGCTACTTTATAAGGACCGGACCCATGGGTGAGAGGGATGAAACTGATAAAGGGACTCTCTGAGTTTGTCACACCACTCTGCTGGTCTGTAAGTTCAGCCCACCATTTCTGTGTATTTATGAATACTGAGTAGTATAATCTGCAAAGTACTGTATGTCGTAAGTCTGTCATTTACTGTGGGTGTTTTAAAGGCAGCAGATGAGGATTTGGCATTGTGTTTGTGCGCGTTTACATGGCAAAGGTCTGAATAAGATGATGATTCAAGAGGGGCTTACATTTGGAAAGTGTTATTCATCTAATTCCCTCCATGTCCACCCGTATGTGTTGTGGATAATCTGATTTGGCTTTCTCAGCCAGGGAAGCACGACTTCAAAGACATGATGGAGGGGGAAGTGGAGTTGAGGGGGTTGAGGCAGGGGGACTAATGAGAGCCAGGTTTCACCAGTGTGCCTTCTTTTAATACCCCTCCATTGCTATCCCCCGACCTACCCCAACGCTGCCTCGATCTCCAGCCCCCCATTTCCTTGTCTGCAGCAGTCTCCCCCTCTTCCTCATCCTGATGGCTCGTCGGTTGTATTTGCAGCGGTGAGTGGATTCCCATCCCCTGTGGAGGTGTGCGGCTGTCTCACCCCTCGGGGGTGGTAGATATCTAGTGAGTAACCCACGAGGCATGTGCTGTGGCATCGCATTAGGAGATGGAGAGGCCTACAGGGGGAGTCCTAACCCACTCACAACCTCCCTCCAACCTGTCCTCCCGTCCCTCTCCTTGCATGTGGTGTGGCTGTGTAGTAGAACAGAGAGTGAGAGGGACAGAGGCCTATAGGAGGTGAGTAGGAGGGTCTACCCGGTCAGACGTTCCTGTCTAACACCACCTTAACCACTAAACCTATACAGCAACCCAGCCTGAAACTATCCCATCATAGAGGCCTGACCTTTGGCACTTCACCCCTGCTCTGATTTCTGTGGGGCCCTACCTGAGAGCTGGGCCAGCCCAGTATTAAGCCGATCATGTCTGAAACTGTGTTGTTGCCGGGTCACAGACAGGAGAGGGCTGTCTGCAGGGTAGGATGTGGTAGATTAGTGAGCCACTGGGGTCAGGGCTACTGCACAGCCTAATCCAACCTGCCCTGCCTGAGGAGACTGAGGGGAGAAGGTAGAGGGGTGACGCTGGAGGAGACTGGGGACAAGAGATGGGAGAGGCTGGATAAGGTGAGGGGAAAGAAGAGAGAGGATAGTTTGGATGAGAGACTGGAGGAGACGGTAGAGGAGAAGGGAGGGGAGACTGGTGAGGGTAGAGGGGACTTGCTGCTAAGAAGAAGGGGTCATGGGGTGGAAACAAGCCCCCCAGTGCTTTCTCTCTCTCGGAGGTAACTCAGCCCTCATCTGAGGATACTTGACTTTGGATTTAAAAGGTTCTCCATTTGCCCCAGTTCATGTCAGTTATACTTATGATTCCTTTATCTGACATTCCTGTTGGATAGACCTAGTTTTATGGAAGGTATTGGCATTATAAAAGGTTGTCAGCTTCATGGCCTCTGCTGGTATCAGAGGTGCAGACACAAGAATTGTATAATTCAGGGTCGTCTAGTTATACACCAAAGCGCTCCTAGTCAACTATTTACTGAGGCGGCGGTCTGTTATTCCAAAGCATTAAGACAAAAGCACTATGATTTGGGGATTTGGAAAGTATAAGCACTTTGCCCGGAGCAATGTCCTGTTGCTCGGCAGTTGAGAACTTGAAACAACTTAATGTGCTGTCAAAGAAAGCAGTTCCTTTACTTCAGCGAGGTGGTGGACCTGTTTTCTAGTCAGAAATGTTAATGAAACCGTAACCGTCTAATTTTCCCCTAAAATGCAATTGAGCCCAGTAGGGATAGTTGTACTTTTCACGCACATTTCTGAAATAAATTAAGTATTTTTAAGTAAATGAGGTTTTCTACAGCAGTTGAAGTTTTCTTGCGTGTTCCGTCGCCAAAACCCACTCTATATCATTTCGAAAACACTTTGCCCATGTAAATGTGCCTGCTTTTCATCGGTGTGATTACTTGGTTACCAAAGTTTTTTTCCAGTTTGTGACGTCTTTATTATATTACCACGTTACGATTTGATCTTTCATTTCAGTGTAATGAACTTATATGAAACACGTATGAAATACATGAGTATTGCAGTCAGACTGTTGCTGATCACTTGCTTTCAAGTGGAGCTTCATGAAGCGCTAAAGAAATGAAGAAACACTGAGACTGTTTAGCTCGTTGTTGCCGTTTTGACCAACTTTAGTTTCTAGTCGTAGCATTAAAATGTGTTGGATTAATAACCCATTAAAACACAGCCATTGAAGTGATTAACAGGCATGGCATTTCATTATCAGATCCATTCAACAAAGGTTTTATAAAGTAAGAAACAATGAGACCATTTCACAGTAAACCTGTCCAACAGAGACTGACTGACCTCTGTTGTGTTTTGTCCTGCAGCGAAGGATGATGGGAGCGTTGCGGTTGCCCTGGGTTACACGGCCCACTTGGTACTGATGATCAGTTGCTTCCTGCAGATCCCTCTCAGGTATCCTGTCATCCACAAAGGCTCCCGCTCCTCCATCAAGGACACCATCACAGACAAGCTCAGTGAGAAGGAGCGAGAGTAAGGACCCTACACTCTGGTTATTTTCTTTCTTTTTATTTGTTTTGGTAGATACACATTTTTTCATTGTTACTGTACAACAGTATAGGTTGAATTTACTTTGTGATGATTAGCCACCACGTCACTACTCCAATAGAGTAACTCTGTTCTATAATGATCACAATAATAGACCTTGGGAGACGATATACCGTCTTCCTGGTCATAAGAAAGGCCTTACAGGGGCCACATAATGACAGTAGCTAAGCCTGCTGTAACCAGGTGATGGATGCCAAGGATTCCTAGTAGCCAACGATTTAGCGGTAGAGTAGAGAGAAACTCTAAAGTTCAACGACTGGAGAGCTCATGGTCATAAGAAGAGCCAAATAAGGTCAACGTGTGTGTTCTCTAGTTTACTGTACAGTAGTTAGTTTGTGCAGAGGATTCCTAGTCATCCATGAAAGTGAGGATCAGAGGGAAGCATGTGACCTATCACACAACAACCTTTCCTCCAATCCAGATCTGTTTGGACAGGTTAAGCCCACTGTAATGCAGCATATCAAATCGTGTGAGGTTCACTCACAGGTCTTTTTTTAACAGTCCTCCTCTTTACCATTCCATAAACCCCAGACAGTAGACAGTATTATTTTTCATAATGACCAAGCAAATTGTTGGAAATCCCTCTAAAGCAGCCAGTGTGTTTTACCCACCCTGGCATGTGTAGTAGACGACAGTATTAATTTTGTACCCCGGGGGCTAACCTAGGCACTGTTCTATCAACACTGTATTTAGACAGATGTACATGAATAGAGAGAGGTATTTAAGATGTAGGGATATGTATGATAATATTGTTGCCATGGACACAAGGAGAGGATAACACTCTTGGGGCCTCGCCTTTGGGCTGTACCAGCCTGCTTGTTTAAATCCAATTTATAGTGTACTGGGCACAACAATTACAGTGTAAGGACACTTTATTAAAATGATTATTTTGATCTGTTTGGATCCGGTAACTATGCATCAAGCTTCTAACAAAACTCCTGTTGCCTTGTGATAATTGCATGTTTGGGAATGCACACACATGCTCCCAGGTATGCAATCGTATATTACTTTATATTCCTGAACATTCCGTGCACATTCCTGTACATTCCCCCCTCAATCAAGAAAACTAAAGAATGGGTATCAAAATTAATAATTTATAGGATTTTCTAAAACCCAAAGACACTTTGAAAATAGGTATAATCAGACAAAAGTAGTGATGGGTATGATAAGGATGTGGGCATATTTGATCCCTTTAGTGTTAGATTGATTAATAATAAATGTAAGTGACAACTGCTAAGAATGTAAAAAGTCTGACTGGATTGCTTCTTGCCACGCTACATACAGTACAGTTGTAACCTGTGATCTCTGGTTCTGCACAGCTTGCTCACATTTAACTGCCTCTAGTCTCTCCACCGTGGCAGGAAGGCTCTCACCTGTTCATATCAGCTAAATACTTTGGTTTCACCCTTCATATTCCATTGAGTGATATTCTTCGCTTGTAGCAGATGGAGATCGCCAGTGTTTCATAGACACACAATATTATACGATGTGTGATGTTCCCCTTTACGAGGCCTCCTGTATAAGGAGCAGCTGTGAGTCCTGTGTTAGTGGATGTTAACGGCCAGAGTGAGATGGGTAGAGAGTGGCAGTGTGTTTTCTGCTCTGTGCTGTTGAGGGGGTAGCAGGCAGACTGGCCTTTGAAACGCTAATGCATGCAGCCTTGTTATAGTCAATGAATGAATAAGAAAGAGAGAAGGGCCAGACCTGAGACCCCTTTATTAACTCATAGTAACTAACAGTTCCCTAGACAGGCAGCAAGCCTCGTGGACCCTCATTAGTACCTCAGTAACCCAGTAAGCCCTGACCAATGCTTCATCTAACTCTGTTGGCTGTTCTGGGCTTACACTGTATCACCCTGTCAGGGTGAGATGTTCCCAGTGTGTTTATCTCTCCTCTCTTTCTCTCGTACTTCCTCACACACACACATATGGATACTGCCCATCATTGTGTTAGTCAGACACAGGGGAAGTCATGTCAACAAATACATGCATTCCTCCACACACGCATCCATATGGCATACATCCAAACCATTGAACGTAAACAGGCAGATGGTGAGAGTGCGTGGCAGTGTCAGAGACCACTGCAGCTGGCAGCGACTTATCTCTTCTTCTGCTCCTCTGAGTGATGTCATCATGGCAGCTGGAGGGGCTCACTGGGGGTCTCTCCTCCCCCGCTCTCCATCCAGCTCTACTCTCCCACTACATCTACCTCTGTGGAGGGCCTGACTGCACTGTACGCATTCCCATTCCCAGGGCTTTAAAGCAGGATATTTACACCAGGCCCATCAGAGAAAATAAACCAGAGGAGGGGTGAAGGGAGGACCCAGCCCGGCCTCACAGCCCCACCACATCACCCTCGGGTGTCCCTGAGCAGGGCCGAACGCTCCTTTCAATTTGACATCTCACCCCCTCTACCTCCCCCTCCCCATGTTTATGAGCCTGCCGGTCCCAGAGGGCCCTACACACGAGGCCAAACGATGTGTGGGAAGATGGAAAGTAACCTGTCTGAGGCTGTGAGTGTACAAAAAGAGTGATTAAAGTGTCGGAAAGGGGCAATGAATAGAGATGAGTGAGGTGGTACCTGAGCAGTAACTTTAAAGCATGGCAGAATTAGCAGGTGAGTTTGCGATGGATCATTGCTGAAGGCACGCGTATAGAAACCCTCTGTTGTGATGATGATGGAGGAGCAGGTATGCAGGCATCACACCGGCCATGCTCCTGGAGGGTCTGGGAAACATTACTAGTCCACCACTCACTGTGCATCTCTGGTCCCCAGTTGGCTGTTGTGGTGTGTGACGCTCTCTCTCTCTGTGTATTACTCTCTATGAGTGGTGTGTTCCAGATGCTAGTGACGTCTCAGCACAGCTTGTTCCCAGCTAGATGGAGCGGAGTGTCCCCACTGTGAAGTTGGGGTGTGACTGATTCCTCTGTGGAGGCCAAACATGTGGTGGATCTCACATCGCACCCTGCCAGTCTAGTTAAAAATGTGAAAATTTAGCACCACCTACAGTTCATCATATAGTCGAGTAAGACATGTTTTTCCTATCCCTGGATATGTGTGTGTGTGTTTGTTAATTGGAGTCTAACAACCATTTAGGTTCTCCTGACTGTGCCAGCCATGTATAAATGTGTCTGACCTGTAGAATGAGGGCATTGCTGTTATATTCCACTCCAAGTTGCGGTGGACCTGCGGTCTCGGATAATGATGACCTTGGCTTTTATGTAGGCGGCCATTTTGCCACAGCAAGAGCAGGCAGACCTGTGTACAGCTGAACTTGAGTGCCCTCTAGAGACCTCTCAGTCAGTGTGGAATGAATGAATGGGGCCGCTTGGGAACTGCAAGGAGTTTTTAGGGAAAGGTGGTGAACGGCGATGACTCCACTTTGCCTGTTTGTTGGCACTAGGCCTACCTTGAACGCACCATTATTTGGAATCTCGGAAGCTTTCACCCCCTAAAGACATTCTCAGAATGCAATGTGCTGTAACGACACGTTGCACCCACATTGTGGAGAGCAGCAGCAGGGCGAGCCCAGCATCAGCTCCATAGCTCTAGTGTGTCTGATTGCATGGGGGAGAATGGGGAGATGCGATCCAGATGTCCACTGACTGTATGATTGAGACCAGAGCCCGGCTGTTAAAAGTCTAAGCGCTGCCTCATACAGCCTTTTTACTAGGACTATTAAGAGGGAATCCATTTTTTTTGTCTGAGTTTCGTTATGAAAGTGAAGGCTTAAGAAAGAAAGAAAAACGTCTAAGAAGGGATTGACACATCAATGTGTGGCTCAAGTATAGTGTTGTGCGGCTGGGGTGGAACTATGACTGCCAGGGAATGGAGGGAGGGAGAGATTCTAAGAGAGGGCCTCGGCTCGGCAGGACCTGCAGCTCAAAAGAAGGTTATTGTTACGGGGTTTCACCGCTTTCGCGTCCCTTAACATGGACCATGTGGGACCAGGGGAAGGGGTGGCTGAACCTCCCTTAGTCACGGGACAGGAGAGGAGAGAGCGGAGGGAGGGGGTAGAATAGTTGCTCAATGACAGGACACAGAATGGAGACGGGCAGACTTTCACACAACACACACCCAATCACGCAAATACTTTCTCACACTCTTTTACCCCCTCAAAGATGTAGTACAATATAATAGGAAGTACTGTAAAGGGTTAGTGAGTTTTGGATAGCCCAGGGGAAAGGGAAGGATTGTCTGGTGTGCCAGACGGGTCAGTTGCATAAGAGGTTGACTGGCCCTGCTACCCTGTGATCCAAAGAAGATGAGCTGAGTGGGCCAGTGAGACCAGGCTGCTCCCCATCCTCAGTGGTCCAATGCCCTGATGCCTCAGGCACCCACCACCCAGCCTATACTCTACTCTACCATCACTCTGTTAATGCCTCAGCCATTAGGATACATTCCCTTCTATTTTAGCCCATTTAACAACCAATTGACAAATTTGTCTTTTTCATGTAAAGCTGTTAATAATAAACATCTGCCTTAGTTGAACGCCTTTCAAAGCCATAACTATGATCGTTAACTCAAAGGAGTGGCTTAGTTGGCTCGGTTCATCTGTACATTATATTTTACACTGCTTTTTCATCGATGGGTAACTGTTGGCCTGACTTGTGTTGTCTTAATGCCAATAGCGGCCGGGTCTCACTCTACATTTACATTTTAGTCATTTAGCAGACGCTCTTGTCCAGAGCGACTTTCAGTTAGTGTGTTCATCTTAACAACCACATATCACAGTCGTAGGAAGTACATTTTTCCTCAATAAAGAAGTTAGCAGTAAAGTCAGTGCTCTCTCCCCCTCTCTCTCTCTAACATTAAGACTCATGGGAGTAGTCAGCTGTATATGGCCTGTGACTCCCTGCCACAAGATTGTGAACACAAATTCGAAATAGCGTTCCATGTGTCCGTTTCACTTCTGGTCAGCATCTGGGAGGAAGTTTAGATTCCCTGTGATAAATAGAGGCACTTCTGCAGAGGGAGATCACCTAGCTAGCCCCATAGAGAAATCTGCTTAGATCCTGTCCTCTGGGTCCAGCTCTCTGGTTCTAATTAAAATAATAGGGGGGGGCAGAGCAGGGCAGGGAGGGAGAGAATCCAATCTTATTTTATTTGTCACATGCTTTGTTAACAACAGGTTTAGGCTAACAGTGAAAGGCTTACTTATGGGACCTTCCCAACAATGCAGAGAGAGAAAACAGAGAAATAATAGAAAGTAATAATAAATGCCAATGAGTAAGATAACTTGGCTACATACACGGTGTACCAGTATTGAGTCGAGGGAGGGAGACATTTCTACAGCAGTGCGTTTGCTCCAAGATGGTTCCTTACCCGAGATGTAAGTGGAGTAGAGCGGCAGTCATTAAAATAGCATTCACTGACATATGCTCAATGTAATCATTTCTCAGATATTGGAAATTACAGCTCGCTGTGATTTATATAGTAACCGGTGCCATTAGCCGTGACAGTTGCGAGGCAGCAGGTGTTTTTTTAAAAGCAGGCCTCACATCATTTATGGTCCTGGTGCGTTTGAAATCGCACATTAAAGACATTCTAGGGAACTTCTGGGGAATTTTTTTTCTTCTCGTTTTTTCTTTTCTTCGAGCCGACTGCACATAGCTAAGTGTAAGTAATGGTTACGAGTGGCTAACTCCCAACTCCACTATGTGAACCAGAACTGTTGATTTGCACATTTGGTGTATTCAGATAGCATACATTTAAATATATTTATTAGATGTTAGAATGTTGAGTCAAGATGACTCCTCATTGGCCTGAAGGGAGGTCCAAAGAGGCCAGGCTTTTCTAGCGTTAAGGGAAAAGTAGTCCAAAAGTTACTGAAAGTAATCAGATTATGCTAGTGAGTTTGGGTAGTACAAAAGTTACTGAAAGTAATCAGATTATGCTAGTGAGTTTGGGTAGTCCAAAAGTTACTGAAAGTAATCATATTATGCTAGTGAGTTTGGGTAGTACAAAAGTTACGTTACTGATTACAATTTTGGACAGGTAACTAGTAAATCTCACGAATTACATATAGTAAGGAACCTACCCAATGAAATTTATTTTTTAGGGGTAGATCAGTTTTAATATTGCAGATAGATTGTGGCTTCCATCAATGTAATTGTCTGCATCATTTCCAATCCCCAATATATTTATTTGGTAATTATATACATTACCCGTCAAAGGTTTGGAGACACCTACTCATTCAAGGGTTTTTCTACATCGTAAAATAAGAGTGAAGACATCAAACAGAACATTTAGTAACCAAAAAAGTAAGGACGCACCGATATGACATTGTTGACCGATAACCGATATTTAACATTTTAGCAGCCTTTTAAGCAGTCTAGTAAAGTTAAATAGTTAACACACACACAAACGGACGCAGCGGTCTAGGGCACTGCATCTCAGTGCAAGAGGCATCACTATAGTCCCTGGTTCAAATCCAGTCTGTATCACATCCGGCTGTGATTGGGAGTCCCATAGGGCGGAGCTCAATTGGCCCAGCGTCGTCTGGGTCGTCATTGTAATTAAGAATTTGTTCTTAACTGACTTGCCTAGTTTAAATAAAGATTACACACACAAACCACACCACACTGACCAAAAAGTTATTTTGTTGGCATTTACATACAGTTGAAGTCAGAAGTTTACATACACCTTAGCCAAATACATGTAAACTCAGTTTTTCACAATTCCTGACATTTAATCCTGGTAAAAATTCCCTGTCTTAGAGAGAATGATTTATTTCAGATTTCATTTCTTTCACATCACATTCCCAGTGGGTCAGAAGTTTACATTTACTTAATTAGTATTTGGTAGCATTGCCTTTAAATTGTTTAACTTGGGTCAAACGTTTCAGGTAGCCTTCCACAAGCTTCCCACAATAAGTTGGGTGAATTTTGGCCCATTCCTCCTGACAGAGCTGGTGTAACTAAGTAAGGTTTGTAGGCCTCCTTGCTCGCACACGCTTTTTCAGTTCTGCCCACACATGTTCTATAGGATTGAGGTCTGGGCTTTGTGACGGCCACTCCAATACCTTGACTTTGTTGTCCTTAAGCCATTTTGCCACAACTTTGGAAGTATGCTTGGCGTCATTGTCCATTTGGAAGACCCATTTGTGACCAAGCTTTAACTTCCTGACTGATGTCTTGAGATGTTGCTTCAATATATCCAAATAATTTCCATCCTCATGATGCCATCTATTTTGTGAAGTGCACCTGACCCTCCTGCCGCAAAGCACCCCACAACATGATGCTGCCACCCCCGTGCTTCATGGTTGGCATGGTGTTCTTCGGCTTGCAAGCATCCTCCTTTTTCCTACAAACATAACGATGGTCATTATGGCCAAACAGTTCTATTTTTGTTTCATCAGACCAGAGGACATTTCTCCAAAAAGTACAATATTTTTTTATGGTGGTTTTGGAGCTCTTGCTTCTTCCTTGCTGAGCGGCCTTTCAGGTTATGTCGATATAAGACTTGTTTTATTGTGGATATAGATTATTTTGTACCTATTTCCTCCAGCATCTTCACAAGATATCAAGTAATCATAAAATATCAAGTAATCAGAAAACCAAGACAGCTAGTCCGGGAAAGATTTCAGGAAATATTCACAAGCATGTGTTTGCGGGAAAAATAAGCTGGCTGTTGTTCTGGGATTGATTTGCACTTTTCGCACCAAAGTTCGTTCATCTCTAGGAGACAGAGCGCGTCTCCTTCCTGAGCGGTATGACGTCTCCCTGGTCCCTTGGTGTTTATACCTGCATACTATTGTTTGTACAGATGAACGTGGTACCTTCAGGCATTTGGAAATTGCTCCCAAGGATGAACCAGACTTGTAGAGGTCTACAATTATTTTTTGAAGTCTTTTGGTCTGATTTCTTTTGATTTTTCCCATGATGTCAAGCAAAGAGGCACTGAGTTTGAAGGTAAGCCTTGAAGTACATCCACAGGTACACCTCCAATTGACTCAAATGATGTCAGGGCTTAAGAAGCTTCTAATAGGCTAATTGACATCATTTTCTGGAATTTTCCAAGCTGTTTAAAAGCACAGTCAACTTAGTGTATGTGAACTTCTGACCCATTGGAATTGTGATTCTGTGAATTGTAAGTGAAATAATCTTTTTCCAACAATTATTGGAAAAATGACTTGTGTCATGCACAAAGTAGATGTCCAAACCGACTTGCCAAAACTATAGTTTGTTAACAAGTAAATTGTGGAGTGGTTGAAAAACAAGTTTTAAGGACTCCAACCTAAGTGTATGTAAACTTCTGACCACAACTGTATGTCCCCATGACCTGTAAAACATAATCAAAACCTATTTCTTTCACTTACTTGCTGTGCTGTTTTGTTGTTAATTTGTTCAGTCTCAACCAGGATTTCATCATACACATCAAACAGTGAAGTTTCAGCTCTTTCTGTCCGTGGCCTCTCTTCCTTGGTGCACACTGTTACTGTGTCCGTTTCCCTCTTGTCCAGCTGTGTATTTAACATTTCACATAAACACTGTTTCTGGTCTGCATCGATGTAGCGGTCCTTGTACCTAGCATCGAGCATGGTGGACGACACAGTAAAGAGGCTCAGAGAGAATTCCACCGAATCGCTTGTTCGCCGCCTCGAGTACTTCAAAGTGTTTACTTTGAAATGGTACCAAGAATATGCATATCTTTGCTTCAGGGCCTGAGCTACTTGCGGTTCGATTTGGGTATGTCATTTGAGGTGAAAATTTGAAAAAAACGGTGAAGATCCTTTAAGACAAGGTCAGTTAATCCAGAAAATTTAGAATTTTGCAGGTTTATTCAAGTGTATTTGCAAAAACCATCAAACGCTATGATGAAACTGGCTCTCATGAGGACCGTGACAGGAAAGGAAAAGAGTAACCTCGGCTGCAGAGGATGAGTTCATTAGAGTTACAAGCCTCAGAAATTGCAGCCCAAATAAATGCTTCAGAGTTCATGTAACAGACGCTTCTCAACATCAACTGTTCAGAGGAGACTGCGTCAATCAGGCCTTCATGGTTGAATTGCTGCAAAGAAACAACTGCTAAAGAACACCAATAATAAGAAGAGACTTGCTTGTGCCAAGAAACACGAGCAATGGACATTAGACCAATGGAAATCTTTCCTTTTGATATTTTTGGTTCCATTCCCTGTGTCTTTGTGAGACGCAGAGTGCATGTGTGGTTCTCACCGTGAAGCATGGAGGAGGAGGTGAGGTGGTGCTTTGCTGGTGACACTGCCAGATTTTATTTAGAATTCAAGGCACACTTAACCAGCATGGCTACCACAGCATTCTGCAGCGATACGCCATCCCATCTGGTTTGCGCTTAGTGGGACTCTCATTTGATTTTCAACAGGACGGTGACCCAACACACCTCCAGGCTGTGTAAGGGCTATTTGACCAAGAGGGAGAGTGATGGAGTGCTGCATTAGATTACTTGGCCTCCACAATCACCCGATCTCAACCCAATTGAGATGGTTAGGGATGAGTTAAACTGCAGAGTGAAGGAAGAGCACCCAACAAGTACTCAGCATATGTGGGAACTCCTTCAAGACTGTTGGAAAAGCATTCCAGGTGATGCTGGTTGAGAGACTGCCAAGCGTGTGCAAAGCTGTCATCAAGGTAAAGGGTGGCTACTTTTAAGAATCTCAAATATAAGATACATTTTTATTTGTTGAACACTTCTTTGGTAACTACATGATTCCATATATGTTATTGGCTTCCTCTGCACTCCAGAGTATTTATTTATTTTCTCCTTTTTACGAGGGTCCCGTCCTGCTATCGTATTTTAGGGTTGTCTGTGAGGTAAAGGCCTGGTGGGCTGATGAAACCGAGGGCTGTGTAAATACTCTAACCCTTTAAAGTGAAGGGGCTTTCTGTTAGAAGCTGCTTTTAAGACGTACCTAGTGTTCCCCACACTGCTCCTTATTAATTACATATCTCTACCCGGCCGTCCGCGCGACTCGCAGACAGCTCAGCTTAGACAGCTCAGCTTAGACAGGTCCTCCACACAGATTGGCGTGTGAGATAGGGAGGGAATGAGAGTTTTTTTATCACATTAAGTAGATGTCAGTGCGGATGACAGTGTTGATCATGGTGCCTGTCAGTGTCATATTTAGTTTGCCAATTGAATGTAAAGAGCTGCCAGAGTTGGGGTGTGGGGAGAGGTATTTGGACATGGGAGTAATAGAAATACATCTATTTTAATGAAGGTGAGTAGCGGAAGGCTGTGGTGTGTGTGCATGTATGTCGTTGTGTGTTTGTCTGACGAGAAAGAGATTATAATTGAAACCAGAAAGGAGAGCAACGAGTGTATGTATGCATGTATATATGTATGTGTGTATTCTGTGTTCTGGCTCTGGTCTGTGGATGGATGGAGGGCTCCCGTGGGCCTGAGAGCTGTTCCAAGGACGATTGTAATCCAGTTCATCCAGCTTGTGCAACAGATCATTTCAGCACAGACGCCAAGAGAAGACCGGCCGGCCAGCCCATTGGTAAAAATGACTGCTTTCCACTCCAACTCCCCCTCTTTTCTGTCTCCTTCCCTCTCTCTGTCATTCCCTCTCACCTGTCTCTCTCTTCTTTTCTGTCTTTTCTATAACTGCTCTCTCGTCGTGTCTCTCTCACTCTCACATGTTGCACCCTCCCTCTATTCTCTCTTCTCTCACTCCCATCTTCCCTCTCTCTCTATCCCTCTCCTGTCAGCTCTCTACCCCCCCCCTCCCCCACATCTCTTTGGGACCCCTGACTTCCTCTTCCCCTCCCTCCTGCTGGTGTGTAATAATATATTTAACTTTACTGGACGTTCCCGGGAGGAATTCCTGGTGTTTGGTGAACCGGAGTCCCTTCAGTGTGATTTCAGACGCACTGGACAGCACTCATTAATCACCTCACCGTGACGGCAAACCATGCGGGTGAGGGCGTGTGCACGTCGATGTATCTTCATGTGTTCCTTTGCTTTTCTATATGTGTGCTTATGTGCGCGTGTCAGCCTCTCTCTCTCTGATTTCCCCTTCACCAGCAAACTAATCATATGTTGTCGGGAGAAAGTGATTGTTGGAATGCCTGCTATGAGACTGTGTGTGTTTGATGTGTTATTTCTCCCTCTGTTAGTTATTTCCTGGTCATGAGATATGACCTCTGGCATGCTGCTTCCTCTGGGGTTTGACTAGGCAGGGTATGTAGGAGTGAAACAAGTGTCTGAGGCTGTGTGGCCTATAGTGTTTCCCTCTGTCTGTGAAACCAACAGTGTTATTTGTCTACTTTATTTGGTAAAGAGTTTCTATGTAATGCACCTCACAAGAAACTGAATGAATTGTGTGTATGTATTGGGCCGAGGAGGAGAACTGCACTACAGTCTGTACTAAGGCGTTAAAGCGTTATACCTCATGTCCACCAGATGCATCAAACTCTTTGCGTTCCGGCGGGAACGTTGTTAATGGTGCTGTCCGCAACGCTACGTTGGGGATGCCGCACTAGGCTGCTGTGTGTTCTGGGTACAGCATGCGTTCAATATTTTCAACTCGTGCATTACTTTACCATGCCGTGGTACAAACAGAAGAACACACGCAGACTGCAGCTTGCTAGCTTTTAGCTAGTTGAACAGCAAAGCACATGTGCATCAAGTGTGGAAAATGCGGGCTAGACATCCGGCAAAACAAACACATATGCATCTGGTGGACATCAGGCATTATAGATAACAGAGCTGCAGTAGCTAGGCTGTATCAGTTGGGGCTACAGTCATTGCCTCATGCACCTTGCCCTGTAACAGTGATGTACAGTACCAGTGGTGTGACAAGAGGAACCTCCAAACTCTTGACCTGGGCCCCTCGCTCCTCGGCTCTGGGCCCCTGGCACCTGGGGGTCAGTTTGCGGGAAGAGGGCATGTCTCTTCTAACACAGGATTACCAGTAGAACCTGTCCTGGCTTCAGGGGCTCAGCCATGTCCACTGACAGGAAGGGGACGGGGAGGAAGGGAAGGGGGAGGAGGGCCGGATGTTCACTTGCACCTCCTGACCTGACTGACTGCTGAGCCTGACAGTGGAGGAGTAGTCAGTAGTCGTACATGTTTAACTCAAGCAGGTCTCTGTGCGTGTGCGAGCAGAGTAAGACCGTGCCCTGGGCACATCTCTTCAGTACATCCTCTCTGTTGGAGCAGACATGAGCACATAGTGACAGGGACTATCATAGGATAAGGCAGACTTGAGCCATAGTGGGATGAGAGGAGAGCGTTGTTGTCACTAGGGGGGGTCAGCAGGCTCGGCCTGGGGCAGTCTCTCCATCTCCACATTAACACTTCCATCCAGGGGTTTTCAGCACTGTGTGTGTGTCTGCCTGCCCTGCCCTACTAGCTAGACATCTGACTGGCACTTGAATGCTGAATGTTTTTTTTCCCACCGAGCCTCTCCATCTGTCTGTCTTTGTTCCCTGAAGTGTAAAAGCAGGTGTACAGGCTGTTTGATAGGCCTACAGTATGCAGCCTGGATGGTTCCGAGCTTGGCTGATATTTCAGTTCAGTGTTTCCCTTCAGCTTCTGCTAAGATGTTTTATCTACCAAACCCCAACAGATACAGACTACACTACAGTAATTCCTGGACTGTGACAACAGGGAAGCAATTTATTTCACAGCACTCAGTCTTGTTGGTGAATCTGTCAATGTTAAACCAACAAGGAATGAAAAAACAATTTCAAGCACCACATGGTTTATTCTGGCTATTTTCAATCGGCGATGTAGATATGTTATATATTTGAGGTATGTGTGAAATTGCACTCCTAATTTGTTATTACCCTCATATACAAGTCTGGTTATTACTTTATTTACTGTAGTTAGGGTTGCAAAGCTACCGGTAATTTACCAAAGTTACCGGAATACAGGTAATCTATGGCAATCTATGGTAATGTTGGTAAATTATACTTGAATGACTTAAACAAAAATATGTATTCAAATATAGTATACTTTTTTTTATATATGTGCCCATATTGTCCATGACTTTATATTGAATAGACCATATGGTTCAAGAGAAAATTGCATAATTAATGAAAAAAGCATCTTATCAACAATGGCATTATTTTCAATTAACTCTGCAACTCTTCCAACGATTTACTTTTTTCAAAACCACCACCAGTTTGGTGCCAATACATTTACAACAAAGACGTATTGACATAGTAAAAAATCTAATCAAAATGTTTTATTGTTACATAGGTGCAGAAATGTGTTTTACAGGGTCAACCATTGAATATTTTACATATGAGAATGACACACAGATGGCCAGAGATATAAAAAGTACCCAAAAGGGCTGCAGCTTCTCCACCTCCTTCCCTATCCTCTCCTCTATCGTTCTCTCCATGCTGTCCTCCATGTTCTTCCTCAGGAAGCCCAGCTGCCTGTCCATGTATTTCTCACAGATGTCTTGTGATCAGTTAAATTAAATCCTTGAAAGTTACAAAACTTCTGGTAGTTTACTGGTAAACTTTAAAAGTTTATAGTAATATACCCTCCTTTTTCAACCCTAACTGTGGTATTGTTATTACTGTGGTAGATGTCTCTCTGAAGAGCCCAGGAACTGTTTTGATGTTAGAGAGGAGGGAGGGCCTCTGCGCTCTCAACTCCTCAATCTATCAGGATTAGGTTTCTCTCTGCTGTTACCCACAGACCCCCATGTGTACCACTTACTCCAGTACCACTTACCCCAGTACCACCTACCCCAGTACCACCTACCCCAGTACCACCTACTCCAGTACCACCTACTCCAGTACCACCTACTCCAGTACCACTTACCCCAGTACCACCTACTCCAGTACCACCTACTCCAGTACCACTTACTCCAGTACCACTTACTCCAGTACCACTTACCCCAGTACCACTTACTCCAGTACCACTTACCCCAGTACCACTTACTCCAGTACCACTTACCCCAGTACCACCTACCCCAGTACCACTTACTCCAGTACCACTTACTCCAGTACCACTTACTCCAGTACCACTTACCCTAGTACCACCTACTCCAGTACCACCTACTCCAGTACCACCTACTCCAGTACCACCTACTCCAGTACCACCTACTCCAGTACCACTTACTCCAGTACCACTTACTCCAGTACTGTACACTCATTATCATCGCTCTTTCTCTTCTTCTCACACAGATTCCCACTTTACCCTCGAGGAGAGCGTTTTCAGTTTGAGTACGGAGTCTACCTGATCAACAAGAACATCGCCCAGGTAATGTTGACACAAAATATATTTAATATATGTCATTTAGCAGACATTTGTATCCAATGCGACTTAGTCATGCGTGTATACATTTTACCCGGGTGTTAAGTGCCATGCTCTACCAACTGAGCTACAAAGCACCAGCATGTGTCAGGCCAACTCAGAAGTTCAGATGGTCTGAGGGTGTTAAGTCACTGAAAGGTTTCTGTGTGGGGAACAGACAGTGTTTGCATTGGTCTGTTGGTTTTTACACATGTTTTGGATCAATCAAGTCATGTCCATTTGGACTGGAGCCTTGTTACTGTGTTCCTCTGATCCCGTTGTTTTGAAAGACCTGCAAACTCATAATACATATGGAGAAACTAGGATGCATGAAAACAGACTGGACTAGAGGGAGGCCCCAGTGTACATACTGACCCTCTGTATGTAATGGCTCAGGATACTGTGAGGGAGAAGGGCACGCACGCACGCACGCACGCACACACGCACACACACACACACACACACACACACACACACACACACACACGGGTCAAACTCGATTAAAATGGGTCTAATTTGTTGACCTGTGTGAGTCCCCCCTCTCCACCCCCCTCCCTCCTTTAATCATTGAGCACCAAATATAACAATTTGCATTCCATTATGAGAATGTGGAATGGGATCTCTCCAGTGTATTAAGCAGGGCAATTAACTGCAACAGGTGGCTGGGTTCAAATGACTGCACTTTGGGAGGTTTGGACTCTGACGCACTGCCGCTGCCGCAACCTGTTAGCTAGCTGCTATCCAAACTGCTGCCATCCTCCATCCGCCTTGGTCCAACAACGAGAGAGAGATGGGGGGGACAAACTACCCACTGCAAATTCAAATAAGCTTGGACTGAAAACCCAAGGAGGTCTAGGGTGCATGTTATGATTTGCATGAAAGAGCAGAACCATTATTTGTTCTGTACGGTATGTATGGAGACCCAGAAAATGTTACATGTTTCAAAATGATCGTGTTCTGTTCTTTATGCAACCGAACTGAAATCGAGAATGCTTTTTCCCCCAGTTTGTTTCATGTACTGTTATGATTGTAATGATCTATAAGGGGTTCAGATAAGTAACATTTCCATGGGGTTCTTAGAATTATAGACCAGTGACCGTTTTACTGTGGTGTGAGTTGCTCCAACATCAGATCTGATTTTCTTTCCCTCACTTTTGCCTGTCCGCTCTGCCAGGTTTAGAGGTGAAATACTATCCTGGAAGAAGTGTTGATGATGGTGTCATTTGATTGACTTTACAGTACTGTAGTAACTGTCAAGTAGAAAGGGATATGAGTGTCTGTGTGCATGTCTGTGTGGGTCGAGAGCCTGATAATTCTCATCTCAGACATGGACGTGGATCAACCTCTTAAATCCCCCATGCAGTCTTTACATTTTGTTTTTGTTTTGTTTTATCATCACCGTATGTCTAATAAATCACTGTGTGTGTTTATTTCATGAAAATAACTTCTTTCCCTGGACGGCTGGTAGAGCATTGCGCCAGTAACCAAAAAGGTGTCGGCTCAAGTATGCGAACCAGCAAGGTGAAACATTTGTCTCTGGACCCTGGCCGTGACCCTACTCCCCGCGGGTATCTCAGGAGCAGTTGGGATATGCAAGAAACACATTTCCATTAAACATTTGTGTGTAACTGGACTAATATAAGCACCCCCAAAGTTATTATGAGCCTCCTTTTGCCATTGCAATTCTCAGTCTGATCAAGTGGGTGTGTAGATACAAATTTAGATATATTTACATACACTACATGACCAAAATATGTGGACACCTGCTCATCGATCATGGGCATTAATATGGAGTTAGTCCCCCCCCCTTGCTGCTATAACAGCTTCCACTCTTCTGGGAAGGCTTTCCAGTAGATGTTGGAACATTGTGCTGCAGGGACTTGCTTCCATTCAGCCACAAGCAATCGTGAGGTCGGGCACTGATGTTGGGCGATTAGGCCAGGCTCTCCGTCTGCGTTCCAATTCATCCCAAAGGTGTTGGATTGGGTTGAGGTCAGGGCTCTGTGCAGGCCAGTCAAGTTTTTCCACACTGATCTCAGCAAACCATTTCTGTTTAGACCTCGCTTTGTGCACAGGGGGGCATTGTCATGCTGAAACAGGAAAGTGCCTTTCCCAAATTGTTGCCACAAAGTTGGAAGCACAGAATTGTCAAGATTTTCTTTCACTGGAACTAACGGGCCTGGCTGAACCATGAAAAACAGCCCTAGACCATTATTCCTCCTCCACCAAACTTTACAGTTGGCACTATGCATTGGGGCATGTAGCGTTCTCCTGGCATCCGCCAAACCCAGATTTGTCTATCGGATTGTCAGATGGTGAAGCGTGATTCATCACTCCAGAGAATGTGTTTCCAATGTGTTTCCAAAGATTTACACCACTCCATGAGACGCATGGCATTGCTCATGGTCATCTTAGGCTGTTGCGGAGCTGCTCGGTCATGGAAATCCATTTCATGAAGCTCCCGAAGAACAGTTATTGTGCTGACGTTGCTTCCAGAGGCAGTTTGGAACTCTGTAGTGAGTGGTGCAAATGAGGACAGGCAATTTTTATGCGCTTTAGCACTTGGAGGTCTGGTTCTGTGAGCATGTGTGGCCTACCACTTCGCTGCTGAGCCGTTGTTGCTCCTAGACGTTTCCACTTCACAATAACAGCACTTACAGTTGACCGGGACAGATCGAGCAGGGCAGAAATTTTACAAACTGACTTGTTGGAAAAGTGGCATCCTATGACGGTGCCACGTTGAAAGTAACTGAGCTCTTCAGTAAGACCATTCTAATGCCGGTGTTTGTCTATGGAGATTGCATGGCTTTGTGCTCGATTTTATACACCTGTCAGCAACGTGTGGCTGAAATAGCCGAATCCACTAATTTGAAGGGTGGGTCAACATACATTTGTATATAAAGTGTATATTTACATTTGGCGGATAAGATTGTCTAGACTCTAGAGCCTACCCCGCTTCAAAGTAGTAGGATACATATGCAAATAAAACATGAGTGGTCATTGGTCAGAATAATCAGATAATGATGTCATGCTGTGGGCCAAAATCTCCATCCCACCTGATCAGGCAGATATTCAAGGTGTTTTTTTCACTCCAAAAAGCTTATCATAATTATCATATTTTTTGCCTCATCAGTGTTATTTCGACCTCATAGTGTGGAAACAGAAAATCATGTTTTTGACTGAACTGCCCCTTTAAAAACCTGGCAAGTAGGCTCAAACAGCAATATATAGAGTCCCAGTCTTTACCAAACGTTACATTTGTGGGACCCCACCCTACCCCCTGGAATAGCGTTTGGCATGTGACTGTGTGTCGGTAAAAAATCAAATCCTCAGGTTGACTTGCGGTGAATCCATCCGGAAAATCTCGCTCTCGTCATTGTGCAAGACAGTCAACATTCTGTGTCTGTGTCACTGAATGCTTTGAAGGTGAGCTCATGAGTTTTTGTCAGTCTAGCATCTTATACATTCCATGTGTGACTGGGGGGATATATCCATGTTGAGAATGATTTACTGGGCCGACTCAAAATCAACCTATGTGCACCGCATGGATCAGCTCCCTACAGCTGACAATGGTTGTGAAACGTTGTTGCAGAGCAGCGCAAGTGGTAAACATTTCATAGTAGATGTAGCGGAACCCACCACAAAGACAGCTCCCCCGCCATCTATGGGGAATTGCTGTACCTCGCATGAAACTGTGCATTCCTGTGTCTGATCACTGGGTTCCGCCGCCATCACATGTGTTCCAGTAGTTTGGGGGGAATGCATGAAGCGACCGACGCAACACTGTCACGGTTCATTTCCTCCTTTTTACAGTCGATACGGGTTTTCCACAACTCTGGCCGTTTCAGACCACTTTATCTGGGAGACCTGGATTGCGTCCCAGTGATGTTTGAGTAGAGACTACGGTATGGTCCTTATTAATACTCTAAAGGCTTTATTAGGAAATGGCTGCCTCTATGACCCCCCCTCTCCCCCATACCGTATTAGAAACACTGAGCCTGGGTTTTCCACTCACTAGTGTAATTGACCAATAGAGCCACAGCGCTTTGCTTCACGGCCAGGTTGTTATTATTGTGTTTGTGTTTTGTTCTTTCTTTAGTGATTTTTATGCGATCCTTAGGTTGTGCCCGGCTGGAGCTGGGCTGCCACGGTATCTTGCTGCTGACACAAAGCAGGGCTCTGGCTACAGGGTGAAGTACACATTCATACTGGACCAGTGGTGGATGGAAGACATTATGCAGGTAACTGTCGACATAAAGGAAACAACAACATTGTCTTCAAAACTTGGACAGAACCCCATTTCCACTCCATTTTCCTTCCTTGTGAACTCTGCAAACAACATGTTTCAACACAAACGACACCCAAATGGATTGTAGGATTGGAGTGGAGACATTTCCAAGTTCGATAACATGCATCTTTGCACTCTGCTCCCCAGTTGCACTTCTGTAACTCGATTTTAAGCATTGCCACCCTCTGCTGGGTCGTATTCAAACGGATGCATCCGGTTTTCAGAGGAAAAGGAAAGAGCCTGTGACGCGACTTCCGCTTTTGGAAGTTAACAAGGCAACTCCTCCACATTTACTGGATTGGTTCAACAGTGCAGAAGAGAACCTTCCCCGATAGGATTTTTTTCTCTCATCAGGACCAGAAAGAAAGAAACGCTGCTCAGGTGTTTCTTTTACTCCGATGTTACGTTAAAGCTTTGCTAATGCCTTGTGCTTCTCACGGAGAGGCCTGTCCTATTCTAGCCCCTTGGAATGAGTGCACTACGTGGTGAAGTGTGGTCTGGCTGCTCCATCCCTCCAGTTCAGGAGGCCACAGGTGAGGGTTTGTAACAGGGGCTGAAAGTCTCTGCAGGGGGCAGAAGAACTGAAGCCGCCAATCCTGCGTTGTAGCCAAGTTAGTGAGACTGGCTCTCAGGGATAGTGAACGTATGCTCTGGAGCTGAAGCACTTGCTCTCTCTCGCTCTCTTTTAGATCTCCTTTATCCGTATGCTCATTGTGAAACAGGCACGTGAGCTGGATTAAATTGCAATAGACGCTAGATGTAGTTTTGAAGGGTGGAGGGGAGGTGGGGGAAGGGTTGGGGTGCACAACAATTAGCAGTAGTGGAAAAAGTACCCAATTGTTATACTTGAGTAGCAGCAAAGATACCTTGATAGAAAATTACTAAAGTAAAAGTGAATGTCGCCCAATAAAATACGACTTGAGTTAAAAAAGTGTACAATTATTTTGTTTTAAATATATTTAAGTATCAAAAGTAAATGTAATTGATCAAATCTACTTAAGTTTCAAAAGTAAAAGTATAAATCATTTAAAATGCCTGATATTACGCAAACCAGACAGCACAATTTTTTATTTGTTTTATTTATGGATAGCCAGGGGCACACTAATTTACAAACAAATAATTTGTGTTGAGTTATTCTGCCAGATTAGAGGCTGTAGGGATGACCAGGGATGTTCTTTTGATAAGTGTGTGATTTGGACCATTTTCCTGTCCTGCTCAGCGTTCAAAATGTAACGAGCACTTTTGGGTGTCAGGGAAAATGTAAAAAGTACATTATTTTCTTTAGGAATGTACTGGAGTAAAAGTTGTCAAAAATATAAATACAGATACCCCAAAAAACTACTTTAGTACTTTAAAGTATTTTTACTTAAGTATTTTACACCATTGACAATTAGCTCTGAATCGCTAAGCCAGGGGTATCGTATTTGCCTGGTTTGGGAGCAGGAAGCTCAGTGTTGCACAGTTATTAAAGCAGGACCGACCCAGGGCTGTCTAACTGAGGGAGGGGGAAGCAGAAGGCATGGGCACACCACCATGCCTAGCTCCGAGGCCCACAGGGATAAACCTGCCACTCGCTCGGGTCTGTCAACCTTCAAACCCCAGGGCCCTGGCTGAGCGCAACCACATTACCCACAATGCACCCCTGGCGTTGACTCTGGCCATGCTGGTGGTCTGGAGCATACGTCAGAATAATGCACAGGCCATTTAGAGAGAGTGTGGCAACTGTGGCTCCATAAAACCAAGCTATGACTCATGGGGGAGCCACTATGTTTAGTGGTTAGTGGAAGTGCCTGGCTGGGCTGCCAGCATACTGCGTATGGAACAGGAGCAGGAGCTGGGACATAGCTAGCTATTATTGGTGGAGCTGGGCCTTAGGCGTGCTCTTATTGTTGGAGTCTATCAGTTTGAGAGGCAGTACGTGTTCTTGCCTGATTGGCAAGAACACCGAATGGTAATGAATGATAATGATGATAATAATGGAGGTAGTTGTTATTGGTGGAGCCCATCGGTTAGAAAAGGAGGCAGAAGATGTTCTAGCTTAGCTAGCAGGATTTCGGATTGGAGAGTGATCTTAAGCAATGAATGAGGATTATGAGAATGATGTGGAGATGCCGTGAGCTAATTTTGGTTGTTTATTTGTTTACGTGTCCTAGCCATCCATTTGTATAGTATGCACTAGTGTTACAACTGTCCCTTTCCCTTCCTCTCACCCCCTCTCTCTCCACCCTCCTCTTTCCGGCATCTTCTACACCCTCTATGTATTGGCCATTGAGTTTTGAAGGAGCAGTCCTCCATAGGAATGAATGGAATTCTACAGTGTTTCAATTACAAAATTACATATACAGTATTTACGTAGTTTTGTTGTAGTGGGGAGAGTAAAATTAGTCATCTCAAAATGTAAAGATAAAGTTTTTATTTTATTTTTATGTTTCGCTTAGAATATCATTTAAGTATGCATTAAGGTCTCTGTAAATGTGGCAAAAATGAATGTAGACATTAATAAATGCATTTCTATAGCTTCTAAAATATTTTTGTACAATGATGGGGGTGTGCCAAGATGGAGGCACGGTGGCTTTAACATAGCGTATATCAATGATTTATATACACACTCATTTACTGATAGGGGGTATTAGTCATTTAGTGTATATATAAATCATTGATAGAAACCATATGAGCCTGACTCAGGTTAGCGTGCTAAAGAGGTAGAACACTACCCAGCCCCCGTCTTCCATATCGCCTTCAGTCTCTTTGGAACCCAGCCTGACCTGAATAGCATGTGCACTGCCTGGGCACAGTGCAAGTCAGAATGTTCACAACGCCTCCATGAAAATGATCACCATATTATTACCTTAATTCATTTGTCTGTTATTTTCTTTAATACGGACAGTTCTCAGCCAGACCTACAATGGGGTTTTGTGACCAGAATAAGCTGGCAATGATTTATCACAGAAATGAAGAGGACAGAACAGGATGGGTTACATTTTTTGCACATTTTGTCACTGTTTCCATGGACTCATGTTGGCATTTACCTAAACAGTTGTGTGTTTACCCATGGTCAGTCATCGTTCAACCCACAGGGCTCCAGAATAACTCCCTGTAAACCACACTGTGTCATGTACTGTTTCATAGGCCTGTATAATGTCCTGGCTCAGACTGTAATATGTAATGTTCTGTAATGGTAAATTGGACATCCTCCACCAATTTACTGAATGACATGGTGCTCCCTCACTTCCTTTCAATGTAATTAATCACTATATAGAACTGGAACTATAACCCTCCACTTCCACACTCTGGCCCCAGAGCTGTTCCCGTGCCTTCACCACTTTCATCTTATTTGAGTTCCTTCTGTAGGGGAAAGATCAACACAATATTGAATGAATGAATGAGCTGCCTGTGATAACCATCATGGTGTTAGGTCATTTCCAGACAAAAATCCCAGGTTTAAGGATCCTGTTTACTCTTGTTTTAAATAGAAATCCTTGATCAGACGATGGGCCCAGCCCTCCTTGCCGAATCCCAACCTCTCCCAGGTCTGACAAAGATCTCCCATTCATTATTGAAACTAACAGTGTCCTTGAACTGAAGGCAACGCATTGAGCAGAAAAGGGCTGACTGGCCATAGATGGTACTGCTATGTTTACCCTTGAATTTAATTAAGATGAGGCAGGTAAATATGAGAGCGAGGAGCATTGGTTCCCCTGAGCCATTCTCAGCTCAACCTTTCAGTGGAGGGGAGTAGATTTAGGAGGAACTATTCCAGGTGTCCCCTAGAAAACCTCTCTCCCTGACAGTCCGTTCTGTCAGTGAAGGCTTGTGGTCAGTGACTCAACCCCACAGCATGGTCCGGTCAGAGAGCACTCTTGAAAAAGCCATGTGATCACGTCACTCTGCACTCCGCATCGTCCCCTCTAAAACAACCAGTCTCCTTATTTTGTCCCGCCTGGCCCCCCCTGCAAAACCTCATCTCAGTAAACAGGCTTCTGTGTCCTCCCAAACCCTAAAGGCTAATATGGATAATGTGGAGCTTCAAGTGCAGACAGACAGACAGACACAACAACATTCATTTTCCATTTTACAGGGATTGACATGGTAAACCTGTGGCATAATGGACAGGACAGACACGCCCAGAGATATAGCCTCTGACTGTACTGTACTTTACTTTGCATTCCACCCTCTACCTCCTTATGTGGAGGGAGGGAGGGAGTGAGGGAACAAGTAGAGTTCTCTTTGAGACCGCAGGACAGGTCATGAATTTGTGTCTGGTTTTGTTTTAGCCCGGTGGTGAAGAATAGCAGCGAGCCTCAAAGCAAAGTGCCTGCATGCGGAAGAATAGATGGCTGGGTAATTGTCCCTTTACAGTACATCTAATAAGAGGCCCATTCCGCACCCCTGCCTCTGACAATGTGATTTATATTGTAATGCCATTAAGGTGCCACTTTAAAGTCGATCTCTAATGTCTCAGACTGTAAAAGGCACTTCATTAGCCGACTTGATTTGTCACATTTCAAGCAAGAAATTGTTTTTGGCAGAGTGTAAGTGGGTTAAGTAAACGGTTAGGGGAGAGAGGAGTGATACTGCTGGATTGAGAGATTGTTAACAGTCTAGGAATAACAGGACCAGAGAGGGAGACAGCTCTGACAGCTGTCTAACCTTCTCTCACATGATTTATGAGCCAGAGAGAGAGGGGGAACTCACCAGACCTGGGTTAAAATAGGATTTGGGTTCTTTCAAACATGTTCAGCATTTGATTGAGCCTGCCTGAAATCCCTAGACGGGTGGGATTTACACTTTTGGGACTGTTCCATTGGTTTCATTATGCTTGGCAAGCTTAATCAATTACAGGTAGAGTATTTGAAAGAAAACGGATACTATTTGAAACCAGAGTCACTCTGTTCTCAAAGAGCCCAGTCAGAGATTACATCTATCCGTGTGTCACAGACTCCAGTACCTCAGAGTGCTCTGGACATGCCAAGCCTTGTACAGTATGTTGTACTCTTTTAAGTGTGTAAGTGCATGACTGTCCATGTTTTAGGAAATGTGCTCTTACTGTACTGTATGGGCAGACATAGAACTGTGGTGAGCTTGTAATGGAGTGGATAGCTGCTGTTCTTGCTTGCAGTCATACCTCGTACTGTATCTCCTTTATAATCCCTCCAACACTGTAAGGATGGTATCTTTCCTGCTGTATGTTATACCGCAGCAGCAACACACTGTATATATCACATAGTTCTGTTTTCTCTATATGAACCAGCCACCCATGGAGCTGGAAGAAATCAGGCACTTGCAGCAGGTCTTCGTATCACACCGCTTCAGTATTTCATAGTTTAAATAAATGAATAACGTTTTCTTTCCTCAGTGAGTATAGTGATGAATGTGTCCAGGCATGGGGGGAAGGGGGACAGGAACAACCAGGGTCTCCCCCAGCTTCCCTCCCTCCCAGAGTTTAGTTTACTGTTCTCTGGCCAAGTATGAGGAGCAGGAGATGTTTAGAGAGGAGGAGAGGGGAGGCCTGAGTGGCTGGCTGCCCGTTTGCTCCAAGAGGAAGGGAAATCATGATGCTCTGGTCTGGATGAGCCTGGAGGTGGAAAAACCTGCTTCCAGAAAGAAGCAGCAAGTAGCTCTGGCCTCTCAGGGCTGTGGGATGGTTCTCACTGGGCCTCTGCAGCAGCAGTCTAGGGCCTGGGTTCAAATAGTATTGGACATTTTTCACATACTTTATCTGTGCCTTATTGAACTTGTCTGGTGCAATGGAAAAGATGGAGTAGCCACAAAAGTGCAAACCCCACCCATTTGTCACTCCAGTGAATGCACAGAATATTTGAAATATTTAAAATACTTTTTTAACCCAGGCTGTGTTGGAGCTAAATGCAGTGCAAAAACACACACCTCTCTCCCAGGGCTTTTCATAGCCTCTCATTGTGTGGTCTAGTCCCGTTTTCCATCACAAACATTGTTGCTAGCTTCGGTCGGTACAAATCCAGAGCCACTTATTGGGTAGACTGGTTCTGTCTGTGGTAGAAACTTTTACGACCGGCACCAGAAGCACCTGTTTCCCTTAACTCCCTAAAAACATACATTTTAAATATTGGATTATAAATGTCACCCAGTGCAGAAATGAGCGGTGTATGGGTGGTAGTGTGCCCAATATTACCGTCTTAAGGGTTATCTCTCTTCCCTGATATGGTGTTACATCAATTCACTTCATCATTTAAGGGAGTAGTGGCCCTCAAAGCTGACACAGGTTGCCCATACCACCTTTTATTTTTGGTTTGCTTTTAGTGTGTGATTGTTCGTCCGTCCAGCTGAGGCGGGGTAGGACCAGTCAGTCGTCTCTGTTTGCATGACAGCCAGGTCCAGACCCAGCACTATTATTTAACTGGGACTGCAGTTATTGTGCCTTCAGAAAGTATTCACACCCCTTGACTTTTTCCACATTTTGTTGTGTTACCGTCTGAATTTAAAATGGATTACATTTAAGATTTTGTGTCACTGGCCTACACACAATACCCAATTATGTCAAAGCTGAATTATGTTTTTTGAAATGTTTGCAAATTAATAAAAAATGAAAATCTGAAATGTCTTTAGTGAATAAGTATTCAACCCCTTTGTTAATGCAAGTCTAACTAAGTTCAGGAGTAAAAATGTGCTTAATAAGTCACATAATAAGTTGCACGGACTCATTCTGTGTGCAATTATAGTGTTTATCATGATTTTTGAATGACTAACTCATCTCTGTACCCCACACATACAACTATCTGTAAGGTCCCTCAGTTGAGCAGTGTATTTCAAACACCGATTCAACCACAAAGGAAGTTTTCCAATGCCTCGCAAAGAAGGGCACTAAAACATGCATCCTATTTGCAGTAAGGCACTAAAGTAAAACTGCACAAAATGTGGTGAAGAAATTAACTTTGTCCTGAATACACAGCGTTAAGTTTTGGGCCAATCCAACAAAACACATCACTGAGTACCACTCTTCATATTTTCAAGCATGGAGGTGGCTGCATCATGTTATGGGTATGCTTGTGATTGGCAAGGACTATACATAAACATAATAGAGCTAAGCACAGGCAAATTCTTAGAGGAAAATCTGGTTGTCTGCTTCTCAACAGACACTGGAGACACATTGACATTTCAGCAGGACAATAACCCAAGGCCAAATATACACTGGAATTGTTTACCAAGACAACATTGAATGTTCCTGAGTGGCCTAGTTACAGTTTTGAATAAAATTGGCGTTAAAATCTACAGCAAGACTAGAAAATGTCTGTCTAGCAATGAATAACTTGACAAAGCTGGAAGAATTAAAGAAAATATTGTGCAAATATTGTACATTCCAGATGTGCAAAGCTCTTAGAGACTTACCCAGAAAGACTTGCAGCTATAATGGCTGCCAAATGTGATTCTAACATGTATTGACTCAGGTGTGAATACTTGTGTATATTAGATATTTCTGTATTTCATTTTCAATACATTTGTTAAAATTCAAAGGCATGTTTTCAGTTTGGGGTATTGTGTGTAGATGGGTGAGAATATATTTTTTTAAATTCAGACTGTAATACAACCGAATGCAGAATAAGTCAAGGGGTATGAATACTTTCTGAAGGCACTGTATACATATGTGGTTTCCAATTTAGAGCCTGTGAGGGGAGCGTGGGCCGTCAGCACGCTGTGATTATGCCTGGGCTGCCAGGTTTTTACAGGGATTCCTCTGGACAGCCTCCTATGGCTTTATGAAACACTTCAATTCCTCTTATTGAATTTCCACTGTTTGAGGTCAGTAGCTCAGGATCTGCCTATCACCGCAAAGAGGTGCCAGAGCAGCCCACTACACTTAATATATGGGTGGAAGAAGGCCTAATCCTGCTTACTCTTTCCCCATAGAAACTCTCTCTCTCGCTCGCGCTCTCTCGCGCTCTCGCTCTCTCTTTCTGTGTGTGTGTGCTATTTGTTGTCTTTGCAAGGGAGACAGAAACTCAATTGTTGCAAACTGGAAGTTAAAGACATAGATGAGGACAAACGGATCAGTGGGGAGAGTTGGTTCCTAGTCAAGATCTACTTTTCTTGCCAATTGGAATTCCTACATCTATTCACAATTGGCCTGAAAATGTGTCATAATCTGATGACACTGTTACAGTACGATGGTCCTTCTGTAGCTCAGTTGGTAGAGCATGGCGCTTGTAACGCCAGGGTAGTGGGTTCGATCCCCGGGACCACCCATACGTAGAATGTATGCACACATGACTGTAAGTCGCTATGGATAAAAGCGTCTGCTAAATGGCATATATTATTATTATATATTATTATGAAAGGTGTCATGTTGCATCCTCAGTGCAAAGCTGTAGTGAAATCATATCATTATTGAAGTGTTTAACTGTGTGCTTTTGAGGATCCCTCCTTTTCTGTCTGGGCTGTGGGCTCTGCGCTGTCATTTAACTTAATAGTGTGGCTGAAGTTTCCAGCTGCTTGAGATTTGTAGTTGAGGGTCTTTGTTTGTTGGAGTCTTGCTCTAGAGAGACCTGGGTTCATATCGTTTTTGAACTCTTTAAAATGTTTTGAGCATTTTAAATAAAATGCCCCGGAGTGCCAGATGCGCTCGGTTTGCACTTTTTGGACTACTCTAAATACTATTTGAACCCCAGCCGCTAGGCTACATGTTTGGCCCCTCTAAGCATACAGCCATTTCAAAATGATAACTTCAACAACAACAAAAAACTCTCCCAGTCAGTTCCACATCAAAATGCATTTTCATAATATCTGAGGAATGATAGTGTGGTGGGGGGAGGGGCAGAGGGAATGTAAAAATACAACTGTTTGATAAGTAGTAAAAGATGAAAAGACGTCACAGTCAGTGGCAATATTTTTTTCTCTGCGTCTGTTGGGATTAGATTGGTCATCTTATCAAAGCCATGTCATAACGTGTAAAACTGACCGGTCGTTTTTTCAGCCCAACATGAGGTCTTAAAAACAAATGAGATTCTGTACTCGTGGGTGTTTGGGCCGGCCAAGCACGAGGCTCGGGTTTCTCCCCCTCGTCGTGTGAATCGGTGAAGAGCAGAGACCAAGTATATTTTATGTCAGCAAGTTTAGAAAACGTGTTGTTCTAGTTAATTAATCAAACTGCTCTGTGCGCCTTGCCTTTATCGTGTGCGTTCTGGCAAAATGGCGTTCCTTCATCTACAAGGCCTATTCCACCTTAAAGAAATTAAACAGCTTTTGGAATAAAACAATGCTGGTCCCATCTGGTCGATATTTTAAAAAAATTGTCAACCATCTTGGCTGGATTGTGTCGATCCTGTCTCTCTCTGTCTCTCTCTCTCCATCACTATTCACTCATCCTCTCCATGTGGATCTCATTAAGGTCTTTCTTACCTCTTCTCTCCTCAGAGCGGCAGTCTTTCATCCGATTTAACAGATCTGCTCCTCAAACTCTACTCATTGTGAAGGAATGAACAAACCCCAGCAGAATCAGTCCGATTCTCTCTTTCCTCTCCCTTAAACATGTATCCCACAAACACAGGCATTGTGGGGATATCAGACTCTTTCCACACTCCCCTCCCTCACTCTCCGTCAAATAAAATCCCACCCCATTAGAGAGACTCCCTTACCAGCACCCCTGATGTCAGGCTGCATCCTTCAGGATGGTAGAGTGAGGGTAATGGATAGTGTCAGTCGGCCAGGCCTTACTGTCATGTCATCCCTCCGTATCAAGCCAAACCCATTTCTCACTCTATTAATGAAGTATCTGTGATGAGCTGGGCTGTAGCTGGGGCAGAAGGCCCCTGACTGTCCCAGGGCCCACATAATAATTTCACAGTTGTTTGAGAAAGAGGAGTTAAGTGGCTAATGAAAGAGCCTGTTAAATAAACACTGCCTAGCTTTTAAAAGGGGTATAGAGGTACCACCCTCCCTCCTACACAACAATACTAATTGTTGTAGGCTGCCACTCAGGGTGCGGGCTGTAGGTCACCATGGAAACGCCTCTCTTTGGTTTAAACATGTCTAAGCCTCAGTTGGTCGCTTGTTGGGCTCGCTATAGTTTGTCTGGGTGGAGAATAATTGTGCCCCTTGTCCCACGTGCTACTCGCAGCTACCCGCACGGTGCCCAAAGGTGCCACCCAGTAACAATACTTAACCATACGTGGCTAAGTACAGTGTATTCAGACTTGACTTTTCCCACATTTTGTGAAGTTGCAGCCTTATTACTCTAAAATAGATTCAATTGTTTACCCCCCCCTCCCCTCACCAACCTACACACATTACCCAATAATGACAAAGCAAAAACAGATTTTTCTTATATCAAATGTATCAAATGTATATAACTATTCAGACCCTTTACTCAGTACTTTGTTGAAGCACCTTTGGCAGCGATTACAGCCTCTAGTCCTCTTGGGTTATGACACTACAAGCTTGGCACACCTGTATTTGGGGAGTTTCTCCAATTCTCTATACGCCGATGGAAACGCCTACATCAAATCAAATCAAATCAAATTTATTTATATAGCCCTTCGTACATCAGCTGATATCTCAAAGTGCTGTACAGAAACCCAGCCTAAAACCCCAAACAGCAAACAATGCAGGTGTAAAAGCACGGTGGCTAGGAAAAACTCCCTAGAAAGGCCAAAACCTAGGAAGAAACCTAGAGAGGAACCGGGCTTTTGGCCAGTCCTCTTCTGGCTGTCGGGTAGAGATTATAACAGAACATGACCAAGATGTTCAAATGTTCATAAATGACCAGCATGGTCAAATTTAAGGCAGAACAGTTGAAACTGGAGCAGCAGCACAGTCAGATGGACTGGGGACAGCAAGGAGCCATCATGTCAGGTAGTCCTGGGGCACGGTCCTAGGGCTCAGGTCCTCGAGAGAGAGAAGAAAAGGTAGAGAGAGCATATGTGGGGTGGCCAGTCCTCTTCTGGCTGTGCCAGGTGGAGATTATAACAGAACGTGGCCAAGATGTTCAAATGTTCATAAATGACCAGCATGGTTGAATAAAGTAAGGCAGAACAGTTGAAACTGGAGCAGGAGCATGGCCAGGTGGACTGGGGACAGCAAGGAGTCCTCATGTCAGGTAGTCCTGGGACATGGTCCTAGGGCCCAGGCCAGTTGAAACTGGAGCAGCAGCATGGCCAGGTGGACTGGGGACAGCAAGGAGTCATCATGTCAGGTAGTCCTGGGGCATGGTTCTAGGGCTCAGGTCCTCCGAGAGAGAGAAAGAAAAGAGAATCAATTAGAGAAGCACACTTAGATTTACACAGGAAAATGAAACTCCAGATTGACCCTAGCCCCGACACATAAACTACTGCAGCATAAATACTGGAGGCTGAGACAGGAGGGGTCAGGAGACACATGGCCCCATGGACACCCCGGACAGGGCCAAACAGGAAGGATATAACCCCACCCACTTTGCCAAAGCACAGCCCCCACACCACTAGAGGGAAATCTTCAACCACCAACTGGAAACACCGACATGGCCTCTATACGCCTATGGAAACGCCGACATGGCCTCTATACGCCTATGGAAACGCCGACATGGCCTCTACGCCTATGGAAATGCCTACATGGCCTCTATACGCCTATGGAAACACCGACATGGCCTCTATACGCCTATGGAAACGCCGACATGGCCTCTACGCCTATGGAAATGCCTACATGGCCTCTATACGCCTATGTAGACATTTCTTTTAGGAAATCTGCCGTTTCCAGCTACAATAGTCATTTACAACATTAACAATGTCTGCACTGTATTTCCCATCAATTTGATGTTATTTTAATGGACCAAAAATGTGCTTTAATTTCAAAAACAAGGACATTTCTAAGTGACCCCAAACTTTTGAACAGTAGTGTATGTAAGTAAGGTAATTGTTTTGAATTTTTAATGCGTTTGCAAACATTTCTTAACCTGTTTTCCCTTTGTAATTTTGGTGTATTGTGTAGATTGATGAGGGAAAATATATATTTTAACACATTTTAGGATAAGAAAATGTGGAACAAGGGAAGGGGTCTGAATACTTTCTGAATGCACTGTATGTACCTATTTACTTATATTGTATGGAATAATCACCTGCATACTTACACACTAAAATCACATACTTTACTACAGTACTTAAAGGATAACTCAACCCCAAAACTATATTTTGGTATTTGTTTCATTAGTCCATTGTTGATATAGTCCCAAAATGTTTTGCATGTCAGCAGTCAAGTTTTCAAGATATGTAACTTTCAAAATACAAAAGACTATATCAACAATGGACTAAGATAGTTTTAGGGTGGCGTTTTTTTGTTTATAGGAGTATGAGAAACTCTGTCTGAGGCACACTCGACCTCATTCTCTGTTCCCTCTATCAGAACAAATGGAACACACTGGAGTGGTTGGCCTCCAAAAACATGCTGGATAATAGGTGAGGTTATCCTTAAGCAGTAAAGCATGAGAGCTTGGGGATTATCGTGAGAATAACATCCGTCTAAGGGCTGTTCTTTGGTCCGACACGAAGCGGAGGGCCAGGTAAACAGGATTTAGGAGGGTGTTTTTCATGATAATCCCTGGGTTCAGGTGTCTTATTGCTTTTATGAAACGGTTGCAAAATATATTTAAAAAAAAATATGAATCACGTTTTGATTCAACTTTATTTGAATGAGGAATTTTTATTTTATTTCACCCTTCCACCAGACAACACACTCCAGGCAAAAACCAGTCATTAGTTCTTAGATTCTGAAGTTGCTAACCAACCGAGCTGTTCGTCGACTCTATTGGCATGGCCGCTAGCCAAGCGATGTGTTGTCCGTTCCAAGCAAAAAAAAGGTTGATATGCAAGATGGCAACATCTCCTTTGCTTGCTAGCAAACTAAAGCTAATACGGATCAAGCAGCTGAAATGACACAAAATATGTGCTTTTTTGTTTGTTTTACCTGTTTCTATTGCTATTTCTTTGCATATATCCATTTTCATGATCCTGATAAATGATAAATTAATTTGCCCGGCTCAGAGAAGCTGTCAGTCTCATCCGGATATGTTCATTCTGAATGGCAGGGTGGAGATCGCAAAAAAAAATGCAACATTGTTGCACAGGTCAGAGGCAGGCAGCAAGGTTTAGACAAACCCAAACTGTTGCAAACAAAATGCTAGGCTAGAAGCAAGGGGAAATAATGTCAAGACTCTTTTTTTCTAGGGGAGATGAAGTTTATGAATTGCCTGGCTGGGCTGTGGATCAGTAGACGTACATTGATAATTCAAATGGAACTGTTAACATTACCCAAGGATTGTCGTGATTAACCCTGCTATCAACCATTCAGCATCCAGGATCCAAACAACCTGTTTTATCATTTGTTTTTTGGACCGAACAATACCGTTAAACAATTTTTAAATAATATATATTTTTAAAGTATCCCTCTTGAAGTTTTGGCCAGTAGCTCGGATAATGGTTTGCACCATTTGAAAGGCAGCCAGTTACCTTACATGAAAGGCCCAGACTCCAGACTTTCAACATTTGTGCTCTTCGCTCATTTTCCTAAAGAGGAAAGATTCTAATACAAAACCCCATGTCTTTTCTCATAACATAAAGTGCTCCCCTGCCAATTGGCAGGGAGTTGAATCGCACACAGGGATAATGTGTGTGTGTGCGCGCATAGTGTTGATAAAAGTAATATCAAGGTTGTGTTTAATCTCTCTGTGAAGGCATTTGATTCCCAGGATCAATGGTGTGATCTTGGTGGGAGACATTATACCAGTACACGTCTGATAGTAAGTGTTTTGTGCCTGATTTTGGCCGGTGCGAATGAGGGTTGGCATTGAGTGACTGGAGAGAAATTAGAGAGAGTGAATGTAATCGTTGTAGGATAGCTAGGCAAACAACTTTAAAGTTATGAGTTATTACAAGTGGAGTCTAAAGGTTCAGAACAGGGTGAACTTTGGACAGGCTTTGATATAGAGCGAATATAATCAGTTTATTTGGATTTCCTCGTCTAGTCGAAGATTACTTCTCCCTTATCTGATATAAAACAAATAAGGCGGCAAACACAATTTTTGAGTTTAGCAACAAGAAATGTCTGCAGGGCCCTTGGAGTAAAATTAAATATTGTGCGAGTTTGCCTCAGAGGAACATCTGTTTGGAATTGTTTGATGGAATGCTTTGGTGATTAGGCATAGCCCTCAATTCTTACAGTAGCGGTGCGTGGGTAAAATCACTGGGGAAGCCAGAAAAAATAATTGCGTTGTTTGCTCTATAACCTGGAAAATTACTGAGGATAATAGCGGATGATATTGCCACTTCTATTTGCCATATCTTCAATTTAAGCCTACTGGAATGTGTGTGACCTCAGACCTGGAGGGAAGCAAAAGTTATTATCCTACCTGAGGATAGTAAAGCCCCCTTTACTGGCTCAAATAGCCAACCAATCAGCCTGTTACCAACCCTTTGTTAACCAGAGGCAATGCTATTTTACAGTAAACAAATTGACAAGCAGACTTTCAGCACGCTTATAGAGAAGATCATTCAACAAGCACAGCACTTACACAAATTACTGATTATGATTGGCTGAGAGAAATTGATAATACAAATATTGTGGGGGTGGTGCCTCCCGAGTGGCGCTGCAGTGTAAGGTGCTAGAGGCATCACTACAAATCCGGGTTCGATCCCGGGCTGTGCCGCAACCGGGAGCCCCATGAGGCGGCGCACAATTGGCCCAGCATCATCCAGGTTTGGGGAGGGTTTGGCTGCTCGGGATGTCCTTGTCCCATCGCGCTCTAGTAACTCCTGTGGAGGGCCGGGCATGCACGCTGACACGGTCGCCAGTTGGACGGTGTTTCCTCCGGCACATTGTTGTGGCTGGCTTCCGGGATAAGCGGGCAGTGTGTCAAGAAGCAGTGCGGCTTGGCAGGGTCGTGTTTCGGAGGAGGCTTGGCTCTCCGAGTCCATATGGGAGTTGCAGTGATGGGACAAGACTGTAACTACCAATTGGCTATCCTGAAATTGTGGAGAAAAAAGAGTAAAAAATGATTATTTTTTTTAAATATATATTTTTTTATACAAAAATATAAGTTCTGGGTGCTGTTTTTTTTAGACTTCAGTGCGGCTTTTGACATTAACGATCATAGTCTGTTGACGGAAAAGCGTATGTATTATTTTTTTACACTCTATATTGAGTGTAAAACTACTATATTGTTGATAAAGAGCTGCCTGTCTAGCAGAACAGAGAGGGGGTTCGTTAATTGAAGCCTCGCCAACATAATCCAGGTAGAATCAGGAATTCCCCAGGGCAGCTGTCTAGTCCCCTTGATGTATTTAATCTTTACTAATGACATGCCACTGGCTTTGAGTAAAGCCAGTGCGTCTATGTATGCGGATGACTCAAAACTATACACATCAGCTACTACAGCGACTGAAATGACTGCAACACTTAACAAAGAGCTGCAGTTAGTTTCAGAATGGGTGTTGGACTTAAATATTTCAAAATCGAAAAGTATTGTCTTTGAGACAAATCATTCACTACTCCCTAAACCTCAAATTGTGTAATGAATATTGTGGTGATTAAGCAAGTTGAGGAGACTAAACTGCTAGGAGTAACCCTGGATTGTAAACTGTCATGTCAAAACATATTGATACAACAATGGCTATGATGGGGAGAAGTCTCCCCATAATAAAGTCTCCTTTACATTCTTAACAGCACTATCAACATTTACATTTACATTTAAGTCATTTAGCAGACGCTCTTATCCAGAGCGAACAAGGCAGGTCCTTACAGACCCTAGTTTTGCCACACCTGGACTACTGTTCAGTCGTGTGGTCAGGTGCCACAAAGAGGGACTTAGGAAAATTGCAGTTGGCTCAGAATAGGGCAGCATGGCAGGCCCTTGGATGTACACAGAGAGCTAACATTAATAATATGCATGTCAATCTTTCCTGGCTCAGAGTGGAGGAGAGATTGACTTCATTACTACTTTTATTTGTGAGAGGTATTGACATGTCAAATGCACTGAGCTGTCTGTTTGAACTACTAGCACACAGCTCGGACACCCATGCATACCCCACAAGACATTCCACCAGAGGTCTCTTCACAGTCCCCAAGTCCAGAACAGACTGTGGGAGGTGCACAATACTACATAGAGTCATGACTACATGAAACTCTATTCCACATCAAGTAATTCATGCAAGAAGTAATATTAGAAAAAACAACATAAAAATAATGTGTTGTAGAATAAGGGCCTGATGGCGCACACTTCACATGCTGTGAAATCTGTTGTGAATGTATTGATTTTTTTTATTTTTTTATGTTAAAATGTATAACTGCTTTCATTTTGCTGGAACCTAGGAAGAGTAGCTGCTGCCTTGGCAGCAGATAATGGGGTTCCATTACAAATACAAACCTGTTAGTTCATATGCCTTGCGACTGTGATATATAGGCCTAAAGGCCCGGATAATAAGAAGAGACGGTGGCAGAATAAATTCAACCACACCTTTGTTTCATCACATAACCAGAAAGCAACCTCTGTCTGGTGAAGTCCACAAAGCATATTGCATGTAACAAACAGTTACATGACCTACAGCATGGTCAACAAGTTCATGTTTCCGCCATTTTCAGACTGTCACGCCCTGACCTTAGAGAGCCGTTTTTTGATAATAAAGAAAATCATGAACACTTTTCACGCTGGTCCACTCCTTCCGACGACAGGCGTAACGCAGACCACCAAACAACTATTGATTTAGAACCACCACAAGTCGCAAAGAAAACAGGAGCTGCCCCCACTACTTCAACATTTCATCATCATATCACCTATGCTTATTCCAATACAGTGACAACTAAAAGATACCAAGAACAATTTTGTTAAATCAACGTAAGCTAGATAAGACGTGGCTGTCCATGGTTCTGATTTCTGTGCATTGCTTGTTCGTGCAAGTAGAAAAAACACGTTGTCTCACCCCACTTGTAGAGAAACGCCTATGCCATCCTCCGCTCTTTCTTGTTGACAAAATGGTCTATCACTCTGTCATACTGTACATGCTTTTTTTAGTGCCTGCTTGCTAGTCTAACATCCATTCATGATAGCTAGTTAACATTAGCCTTCTACATCAAGCTACATATTGCACTATAATCCTATCAGGCCAGGGGCACAATCAATGGTTGAATCAGGAACGCCATTATAGTCATTGGCCAGAACTGAGATTTAAGTAAAACCACAAGTCCAAATCCCCATCTCCATCCATGGCTAATTTAGTAAAAGGACACTTTTAGCTAGCTGGCTAGCTAGCCACCGGAGGACAACAACACAACGAGATGCAACAATTCAAGTTGTTTCTGTCAGTGACGTATGCTCTCTGTGATTTGATAGGACTGACGCCAAATCCAAACGGGCTTCCATTGACACTTTTTTTTTGGTGTGCCGGGACCATTCACAGTTGAACTCACTCAGTTTAGCTCAATGCTGATTTGCTATTATTTTAAACTTTTTTTTATTTTTATCAAGGGAGGCCAAATGCTCGCCGGCATTTTGATTTGTTGAACACTTTTTTAGGTTACTACATGATTGCATATGTGTTATTTCATAGTTTTGTTGTCTTCACTGTTATTCTACAATGTAGAAAATAGTACAAATAAAGAAAAAACCTTGAAAGAGTAGGTGTTCTAAAACTTTGGGCCGGTAGTGTAAATACATATATATTTTTTCTTGGTAAATGTTTTGGGGCAAGCCTGGCTTCCATGAATGCATATGTAATCACTGGATTCTTCTCGGATTATTCTTCTAGGGTTGTATAATCCATTGTGAGAAATCACTCTTTGTTTAGACATATGTCTGCCTGGTGTTTGGTTTCCCTGTCTCTCCCCTAGCCATGGCACAGTGTCGAGAGAGCTAATCCCTAATGTGGATTACATCTTTAACACTAGGCAGGGTAACTGTTGAAACAACCCAGGTGACGGGGGAATGTTCAGGACACTCCAAATGAAACTGGACACTGGCCATACTCCTTTCCCTAGCACTGCATGGTCTAATTTTGATACTCAGCAAAAGCCAGTGGAAGAGAAAGCTGAAGAGGTTTATTCGGTACTCTCCATTACCCTCAATCTAGTATTCATCTACTTCTCTCTCTTTCTTTCTCTTTCGCCCCGCTGTCTCTCTCCCTCCATTTTTCCTATTGTCTCGTGCTGCATTTGATCATTGTAAGTTATGGTGTGGGAAAATGGGATTTTAACTTGCTGTCCGGGATCTTAAGCACTGACAAATTCATAATGTGTTGTACAAATTAGAATTGGTAACATATCACACGAATTGCAATTTAGTACACAATTGTGCAACAGTTTTTGGAACCATTTTGGCTCATTAACACTACGTTCAAAACAACGAATTTAGGATTTTAATTTGAGCCAGTTTGCTACAGCAGGAAAATAATCTAGCTGAAACAGGAAATGTGGATAATAATTATTGCAAATGTCTAACTTCAGAAGACTTTTAAAACTCAAATACACTACAAGTTTTACATTTCAGTTCTCCTTCAACCGAGTGATCAAATTAAGATCTTCCATCTGTACTGGCTGAAATTATACAAAACCTTTTGGAGAATCACTTTGTCCCACCTTATCCCTAGTATTCAACATTGTATCTGTGATTGCTGCTTAAGTTTGCTTCTCCATGGCCTGCCACTCTCTATCTACCACTGTTTTAGTGTATCCCAGTGTATAGCATCAATGGAGGTATTTACTGTGGTTGGCCACATAATAATTCAGACTTTTACTATTGCATTAGGCATAATTGCTGAGTTTGTCCATTTTGCACAGGAAAACATTGGAATGATATTCCTTTCCCCTATGTATACCTTCCTCTTCTTTTTTTACATTTCTGATATAAAAACCTCTGGTGGTGTTATTCTTTCCGAGGTATAGTGTGGACTTTGTCTGTTTCACTGCCTGCCTAGCCCTTCAGAAGCTGACCACAATCTGGCTTTATGATACTGGAGCACGGGAGTGGTTTATCTTAGAGACGGCTTATGGCTTGAAGGCCTGCTAATACTTAATATGTTCACAACACTATCCTTTCGGTTCCATCCTGTCTCTTTCTCAAACAGACACACACACACACACACACACACACACACACACACACACACACACACACACACACACACACACACACACACACACACACACACACACACACACACACACACACACACACACACACACACTTTATATAGAAGTTAGACTTAAACACAGTGTTTCCCCTAGGATTTATTTAAGTGGGCGTGGCAAATGGCGACGAATATGAAGCGAGAAAAACATAACAAATTTAATGGGGTGCCCATGCCATGACATTTTTACAATTTTAGTTTAAATTCTATTTTGGCAATTGTTAGTTCTCAAAGATTATCTTATTTAAAAAAATATATAGCTCTGTTATATTTTATTAATACTTTATATCTGGTTTTAGTCATTTAAGGTTACACTGAAAACATGTTACCATCCAGAAACACAGTTAAATAAATAAATATCACACCAGATAATTATGTTGGGTTGAATAATACACGTATACAGTACACAGTTGTGAACCTCTGTTTCTAAAGGAAAGCTCTAGCCAACTGTTGTCATCTAGTGTGTGAGAGAACTGGGCCCTTTCGCATTTCACTCATTTTTGGCATGGTAGACCACACTAATGATAAGGAACATAGAAAGTAATTCATAGATGTTTGTTATAGCTTATTATTTTACTTGTAGTTTGCTTCAACCTCGATTCTATGATCTTTCTATGACTTTCATCCATGAGATGCCATGACTGTTTTCATTTCTACCTCTTTTCTTCACTCAAACACTGTACATTTTTTGCTGGAATGGATTTCTGTTATCTATATTCATTATTCTTAGTTTATTGTCTGAATCGTATAGGTTTTATGTTGACAGCTTCACAAAAGACTCTCATAAATAAGGCTGTTTGACTATAGCTCTTAGATCTCACCATCCATAACTTTGAGTGGCAAAAAATCCCAGGTCCCTCGTTACCATGGGAGACTGATGGAATGTGGTCGTTGTAACGAGACAGGTTTTCACTGTGACCCCTGACCTGTAGTAAGGACCAATACAAAAAACCCTGGTCATAAAGCCCTCCATTAATAACAGAAAATAAAACAATTGACCCTTTGAGAGAGTGAGTGAGTGAGTGAGTGAGTGAGTGAGTGAGTGAGTGAGTGAGTGAGTGAGTGAGTGAGTGAGTGAGTGAGTGAGTGAGAGAGTGAGAGAGTGAGTGTGTGAGTGTGTGAGTGTGTGAGTGTGTGAGTGTGTGAGTCAGTGTATTAGAGGAGCTGTAGTTAGGCAGCAGGGATAGGATGGGCACCTGACCACAGACCCACTGTATATTCTCCCAGCTGCATGGCGCACTGTTTTAACAGAGGCCCTGTGGAAACGTGCTACGGCCTAAAAAAGAAAGAAGTAAAATACCGCAACACTATTTCTCTCAAATAAAAAAATATATGTGACCCAACCATACTAAAATTAAATGAATGTTTTAATGGTTATATTTGGCAGTGCCATATGTAAGGTGTAACTGGGGGAAACATTTGTTTTGTTTCTTGAGGAACCATTTCCTCCATGAATATATCTTTCCATGCTAAGCAGGAGACGAGACCCGTGGCTGCTCAAGCCAAAACTTCCCGCCCATCCTCTTCATTTACCAGCTATAGTTAGTGTGTTCCAAATCCGACCCCTGTTAGGTTCCAGCTACCATTTAGCCTACAAAGGTTTGATCCTGCCCTCAAGGATGGATCAATAATCTTTTAAAAGTGGAATGTAATGTGACTGGGAGGTCAGCTTCGTCAAACTGTTTAAGAAGTTCCTTACGGAGTCACCATGAGAACTAGCCACCATATACTAAAAAAGGAGGATAAATGACAGTCCTGCTAGTTTGCCTGCATTACTAACAGGAAGGTTTGACCCGTGTGTGTTCACTAAAAGGGGCAGTGTGGGTGTTGGGTTTCCCTGCTCTACTGTAACCTGGATCTAGCATTAGTGGATGAGAGTTCACCACTCCTCATCAAGGCCAGACAGACCCCCACCACCATGGACAGACAGTGGCTCATCCAATAGGTGTCACTATAGCATGTTGTTACTGTATAATAACAATCGGTTATTTCCACTAGTTTTCTTATTCATCCTCTCAAACACGCACAAACAACCCCTTTAGTTACAGAGGCTCTCGCCATGGCTGTATGTATGGGTATAGATGAGGTCTAGCCCCCCCCCATACCCTCCAGTGATTGGGTCAATGGGGAATAACCTAGGCCTCTTGTCACCGGTGGTTTCCTAACTGAATTTCCCATTCGTCTCACACAGCCTTTCCCGTAATTATGTAAATCTGTTGACTGAATTTGGCGGCAAACTCAATAAAGTGTAACAACAAGTAATGCGAGGGGAGAGCCGGGCTGGTTTGAATTAGAGCTCCATCGGAGAGAGGGAGGGAGAGAGGGAGGGAGGGGGTGGCTCGGGCACACACCTGGGATGAATTAGCACAGGGAAGAGAGGGGAAAGTGGAGGAGACGGAGTGCAGGAGGAGGACAGATAATGTACATTTAGGACGGTAAAGGAAGTACAGAGGTGTACCCTATGGAATATTAAGTGCACTGTGTTCCTGGGGTTGTTTAAAAGGGCTATACGTACAGGAAAAGCAGAAAATGCTTGGTCCAGGAGATGTTTAAAGGAATGCCTATGGCCAAGTTTTATTTTCATTTGGCTAGTTTCATGATCTTCTAACTAAAGTCACTGCCAACATCAGTCATTTCATTTGAATGCACATAAGCTTTCATCCAGCCTCCCAGCACCAAATATCTCACTATGTAACCGTGTGCCATGAGGGTCAATATAATCTTTACCATATTTACCAAGCTAATCAAACAGGTGTAGAAGTATCTATACAATTGATGGACCATGTGGAGTTAATACTTTATTTGTATTTAATCATCAAGGTAGCCCAGTTGAGACCAGGGTCTCATTGTCAATGGTGCCCGAGACCACAAAGCAAAAGGTCAAAAATATAACAAGACAAAATGTGAAGTACACTACACCAGAACATCACCAACATCACAACCAAGTTACTAAATCAATCAATCAAAACAATTACACACCTCAATGAACTCATTTATCATCAGGGTTTTAAAATGCCCCAGTGGCACCAGGTAATCCAAATGTAAGTGAGTGTGAAAACTAAAAACGGATTTACCTAATTCCGTGGAGACCCGAGGAATCTGAAGAGTTAACCAACCCTGTGAAATGGTTTGGTAGCTCATTCTTTTATACGTTAGCAACAAAGTTAGGTAAGTTGGGAGCTTGTGTAGTAAGGCTATGTAAACAAAAAGGGAGTAGTGAATTGATCTGCGGGACTTTAATGAGGACCAGCCAACCTTTTGTTACAGGATGCAGTGGTGAGTATTAAAACTGCCACCAGTGATAAAACGAATGGCGCTATGGTAGACGGCATCCAAAGGTTTAAGAGTAGTGGCTGCTGCAATCTGGTATATGGTGTCACCATAATCAAGAACTATTTAGGGAGAGACAAGATCTATTTCTAAAAAATAAGGACTGGGAAACAAGGAAGGATAGAATCTGGAATCTGACTCATCTTTAACCAATACCATTGTTTTATCGTGGAGTGAAGACAGTGGGAATTCTGGTAACTCTTGAAATGTGGGGTGCTATCTCTTAAACAGGAACGCTTGTGTTGTGTGGTTTATGTGCTGTAAAACTTCACTCCTCATTTTGTTGCGAGAATGTGCCATGGTATTTTCAACAGAACATCTTGTCTGATTTTTAACAGAGCTTTATATATATATATATATATATATATATATTATATATATATATATATATATATATATATATATATATATATATATATATATATATATATACAGCCAGACCTGGGTTCAAATAGTATTTGCTGTCTTTCATATTCTTTGCGCATTTGATTTTGGAGTGCCAGAATATCAGCTTTGCACTTTTGTTACTATTTAATTGGTTCCAATTCACCAAGCAAGCTCAATCAAGCGCAGCTAAATAATTTGAAAGAAAAAACATGTACTTTTTGAACCCCAGATTTGATCATGTTCAGGGATGCATGGTTTTAGTCAGGAGAGAGTGTTGCAGTCAGTCATGCTCTGTAGTCTGTAGTAGTGAAGCACAAATTAAAAGGCTCCACTTATGAATCAAGCTGGACTTCATATCCCATGGTGCCTCACAGTGATTGATGAGGCTGCTGACGCTTGAGCGCCTCATAAAAACATTTCTGGTTGAAGACCTGTCAGTCCTCCTTGCTTCATACAGGTGTATGGTTTGGTTCGCCTAGAGTACTATTTACGAAACCTCAGAAAATGGCAGACTAGATGGAGGATGAGGGTTAGCTTAGCTTGGTAAAAACAAACTGAATGCTGTACTCTTCAGTCTGGTTTAACCATGCTAGAAGAAAACTAATGCTGCTGTGTGAGAAAACATGTATACCGAACACCAAACAGTATAATGAGCTGAGTAGGCTATGTTGTCCCCTGCTGCTCCCATGGTGGTGGGCCAGTCCAGATGAGAGCTGGCACCGTGCCCAGGCCCTGAAGAATGACTGTCGGGCATCGCCTTGGCTAGAGCTCTGTTAGCTTTTCAGATGTAATTAACTTGCCATCTCCGCCAGAGTGCTATTGACCGATGGCATGTGTTCACTAGAAGTGGCTGTAGTTTGGTTATCGTGAGCCGACAGACCGGGCTGTCATTGACCCAAAGGAATCTGGGGGCTGTCTACAGTACAAACAAGCTCCTTTCAAGCTGAGAAATATATCCACAATCAAGTAAATATTCTGTAGTCGATTGAGTGTGTTATTGTTCTTTGAAAAATGTTGTTGTCTTGGAGTACTTTTTGTTTGGGTGGTGAAATATATCTAAAACAGAAAGCCACACCAAATTGACATCTGTGTGCTGTGATGGTGAGGACTCAGTAGCAGGACTTTAGTAGTAGTTTCCAATGCATCATAAACTCTGCTTGGCCTATATACTGGAAGGTGCTATGTATGTGATGGATGCCTAATGTAGCATAGTTTCTGCTGTAATAACCCATTGTTGTTTCTGGTTATTCACTTTTACATACGCAGGTCGTGTGCCAAGCAGTCTGGCCTGCGCCCGCACGTCTTTGAGATAGGCCTTGGCAGCATCAGCTGAAATCTAGAGGAAACGGGCTAATGATAGCGGTGGACACAGGCCCACTTATCAACACAACATGTGGACCTGATGTGGAGGGGAGTTATAAGGCCTAAAGATTAAGGACACTAGGATAAACCGCTTACTCATCCAAGCCTTGTTTCTTAGCATCACTGGGGTCATGTGCTAAACAGTGAGTAGTGTAGTAAAGATTAAGACTAAAAGTGGTAGTAGCCTACAATAAGGAAAAATTCCAGGTAATCAGAAAGTGTCCAGATAAAAATATTTAATAAATATTAGATGACGCTTACCCAGACACACTTGTCTATATTGATGGGTCATGTGAAAAAAATGCTATAACCCCCAGCCACATCCGGTGGTGGAAAAAGTACTGAATTGTTATACTTGAGTAAAAGTCACCCAGTAAAATACTACTTGAGTAAAAGTCTAAAAGTAATTGGTTTTAAAAATACTTAAGTATCAAAAGTAAATGGAATTCCTAAAATGTACTTAAGTATCAAAAGTAAAAGTATAAATTATTATTAGTAGTGAAGTAAAAGTTGCCAAAAATATAAATAGTAAACTAATGTACAGATAGCCCCAAAAAATACTTAAGTAGTACTTTAAAGTATTTTTACTGAAGTACTTTACACCTCTGCCCAAATGCCTTCACACCAGTACATTAGCATACTTTATATACTGTTTGTCCCCATCTGATGTAGCATCTTTAAAAAGAGTCCTACCAGAGCCATGTCATCATGGTACATAAAAAGACTCACATTGTTTCTTTGGCTTTTCATCTCGTCAGTGTAGATGGAGAACAACAACGGTGAAAGGACACACCCCTGGGGCACCCCTGTGTTCAGGGTCAGTTCAACAGAGAGGGCCCCATTCTTGACGACCCTCTGTGGGCGGTCAGTTAAAAAATCCTTGATCAAACCTGCGAGGCATCCATTGACATTCAGGACCATTAGTCGTTTCAGCAGTGTGTGTACTTGCATTGTATTGAAGCTGAACTAAAATCAATAAATAAAATGTGTGCATATGATTTTGCATGTTGAAGGTGACTCCCCCTCTGTGCCTTCTAGGCAAACTGTAACGGTCCAGTTGATCCGCTATGGAAAGCGTAAGGTGCTTACTGTACTAACCCTTTCCATGCATTTGGCTAAAAGAGGCGTGAGGGCCACAGTCGAAAGTCAGTCGGGGATTTGGCCCCTGACTTCTTAGGCTCCGATAAAATGATCGACACCTTCCATTTTGGAACTACACAGGTGCTCAGCAGGAGTTGAAACAGTCGTGTGAGAACTCCGCAGACCTTCAGTACTTTGCCCCGTAGTCCGTCTGGCCTGGTGCTTTGTGTGGCTTAATATTTAGCAAGCATGAGGCCACCTCGTTCTCTGTTATCTGGACAGGAGAGGATTTGGTGAAAGTCTCACATATTTGTTTACATTCGTCTTTAAAATCGCCGGTATCAAATCTTCCATTAAAAACAATTTAGGTTGTTTACAAAGGATGAACAGTCTACCATATTATTGTTCTCTTTTTTCCTTTCTTTTCTCATCATTGCATTATGCCCTTCCCATGCTTGTCTTGGATTGCCTGTACAGAACCTCTGCTCCACTTTATCCTTGAAGTCCTTTTCTGCTTTCCATATTTTTGACCTGAATTCATTTTTATCTCCTTTACAGCATAAGTATCTGCCAATCAAGTATTGCCAAACATGTTGGAGGTCAATTAAATAATCAAAACATGTTGTTTATGCTTTACATACCAAGTGTTGTCATCGATTCCTCGTAGAGACGCCACACTGCTGCTTTTGTCACATGGGATGGCAGCAGCTTTCCACCAAAGTGTTTGTGGCCTGTGTGGTGTCCTGGTAATACTATTGCAGTATCTTCCGCGTAGTTGTTGAAGTTCACCACTCGCAGCAAGTCCTCATGCTTCAGGTGTAGCCTGTGCTTGCTTGGGGCAGCTCTCTTTTTGATGGGAGGCATTAGACCATTCTCCTTGTATGGCTGGTTGAGGAGAGTCAGGCGTGTTCTACTGATGCTGAAAGACAATTTCCAGATACAAATATTCTGGCATTATTATACAATAGATGGCCATAATCACTGTCAGACACACCTGGCCAGCTTGATGGGTCATGTAATCATCTTGTGGAGTGGAGTCTTTTGTTTAGACATGCTAGCTAAACAATGAACCATACATAATCCTAATCCATAGAGTACTAGCAATACAAGCCTATTGTCATAGCTAGCTAAAGTTAACCAAATAGGTTCAATGTTAACTAGTTAGCTAGCTAACATTAGGCTATAAGCCGTGTTAAATGGCATTGAACAGTACTACACACAGATCATAAACGTAATGTTAGCTAGCGAGCGAGGAAGACATCTAACGTCAGCTAGCTAGCTAACAGTCAGCTTTAAGGGGTATTTTGTTTATACATGAAGCTAGCTAGTTAACAGTCAGGGTATTTTGTTTATACATGAAGCTAGCTAGCTAAACAATGAAGCATGATCCCAATTCTTAGAGTACTAGCAATACAAACCGTTTGTCATAGTTTACGTTCAAACTGCTCTTCTATGAAGTAGTGACCCGCGGCATACCCCCATGTACTCACAAAGTGAGAGAAACTCAGATGTTTCCCATCCAACTAGTCTTTGTAAATATTTTTGTCAATATTTTTGAAATGTTGATGAGAAATCAATGAGAAATCAATTGGGTATTTGTTTTTCCAATGTGTTTACAGTATGCATTTGTATTTACAGTGCATTTGGAAAGTATTCAGACCCCTTGACTTTTCAATCACTAAAAGTATAGATGAGAGCCATAGCCGTAATATTCTTAGCCGTAAGAATACGGCCATAGCCGTAATATAACAACCAGGGACCCTCATTAGAGACTGTATAATGGATGTATGGAGAAATATGGACCACCACTACAGATTGTCCTGACCTCTACTGGAGGCCTTGTTATTGACCTGGAACTGGCCTGGTAGGCCACACCTGCTTAGGCCCCTCTAAAGTTGAAGTAGAGCCAGCAGAGGCCCCTTGATTGCCCTCCTTAGGGAGTCGGAAAGGACTAGGCCTACTCTCCCTGATGTATTATGAGAAACACTAATACTATTTATATTTTTACCATAGTGGACAGAACTGCAGCATTTACCATCAGGATTAGTATTTAGTACTATTCTGATTGGAAATCATGAGTAATTGTCGATGGTGGAGTCAACTGACATCCACAGGGTACTGATTTTAGTCTTTATAATCCTGTGACGTGAAAAATAATCCTCCTGATGAAAACCTAAACACATTACAGGTTTCCTCTAGTGAGTCTGCGCCCCATCCCTGGTGGCAGTCTAGACACACCGCTTGTCAGGTGATGCTAATATTCCCCGCCGCTTGAACTGTTGTGACTTCTGTGCTGACAAACGGCTCTTCAAATGATCTCACAGCGAATATGGAGCGCTTCATTACGAAAGCTGGCCCTGCGGTTCTTGTACGGAAAGTCACCAGCAATTAACCTCAGAACGGACGATAGGCCCTCACTGTGGCGTTTTCAGCTCTTAGGACAATTGGTTGTGACAAAAAGAAAGGAAACAATAATACATTGCATAAGTCGGGATGTTTACGTAGCTGCGTGGCAGAGCCTGAGTCGAAAACAAACAGCCCTTCACAGAGTTATGGGTGGCATGTAAACCAGCGGGTTGGGACGCTTTAGTCAGCTAATGTGTGTTTACGTTTTTGGCCCCGGTTGGATTGAAGGAGCTGAGCTGTACACAGATGCTGCATTCCTGTGGCTCTCTGGTCCTGCTATGGTGGATGGGACTTGGAGGTATCCTTGACTCCTAGTGGTGGTAAGAGCTCAGCGCTCCATTCACACATCCTGCAACACACACACATCCGGCCCTGAGGCGGTATCAAAAACACTAGCTCAGTGTCCTGTGTTCTACCAGTGCTCTGTACAGGGCCTGTGAAGTGGCTGAGTGCAAGTGTCTCAATGGGCGACATGGCAGGAAGGAGACAGACACAAAGGTGTGTGAGGAGGCCTGAAGAGAGGAGCTGTGCTGGATCTGTTACAGTCAGGCCCAAAGGCTAGCATCACGTCATGTGAAAGAACCCCCCCTCCTGTGGGTGCGGCCCCATCCAGGGCCTCTCGCCTTACAGCTGGCCTCATTGGGCCCCGGTAATTTCTCACCACGATCTGGTTAGCCTGATCACAAAGCACTCTGCACAGCCCAGTCTGGCCAGCCGGCAGCCAGGTGAAAGGGGACTTCCACACTGTGAGAGCTCCTCATAGACCCCACCTGTACTCTCTGTTTTGAGAAATGACACTCTGACTTATTCAGAAAATGAGTTACTCATAAGCAATTTAATGTTTAGGATTATATTTATTTACTTTTTTTCCAAACAACTCTCTCAAATTCCAGGCCATGTGATTTGAATATCATAGGAGAACAAAATCAGAGTTTATTTCTTGCCTTGTCAGTTGTGACATATTACTAAACAACTGGCCTGTTTGAGAAGCCGGACCCTCCCTCCCTCTGAGCTGTTTGTTTCTCTCTCTTCAAGGCCGTGTTGTTGCTTTTAATTGAAAGCGACATCCAGCTTTATGTCAGGCAAAGCTGTCTCACACATTTCTCTCTTTCACACTCACAGCTTCACTGTTGTTTCCTCAACGGTCTTTGCGGCGGCACATTGAATTTTTCATGAGGGGGGGGGAAAGGGCATTTTGCTGATGACCAGACTTTGTTGTGTATTTGCTGGTGCCTTCTCTGTGTTTTCGTGGTGACCAGTCTTCGCTGCATTTTTTTTTTCTGGTGACCAGCCTTCGCTGTTACAAAACCAGCTTCATGTCATCATGCCGTCTTGCAAAGTGATGTTTATTCCTATTGGAATCCAGACAGTGGGGATATCCAACAATTTGAACTTTTATTCACCCACAATATGCATTCAGAATGACTGCCAGATGAATAAATCAGACTACCTAAACCATCTAAACTGAAACGACCATTTCGGGAACGGCAATAAGTCCAGCTGACAGATTGGATTAGTTTTGCCAAATGTATGTTATTTATCTTTGTGTAGCATAAGATTAATTAGTCAATCAATGTATGTGCAAAACACAACAAAGATATTTAATGCACTCCAAACAGTGCATGAAATAATACAACAATTCTGCTGTTTCAAATGATATAATAGTACTGTTACACCAATCATAAATATGTTTGATTTTGGTTTGTCAGTTAAAATCTCTTATAAAAAACAGGCAAACAATTATAAAAATCAGCATGCTGGGAAATATGATAATGATTGGTGTGGTCAGACCATCATGGACCAACTTGGTCACTAGTATGCCAGTGTCACCAGCATAAGCTGGTATGTGTCAATTGGTAACCAGCTAGACCATGCTGGTCAGACCAGCTAGACCAGGGATGGCCAACAGGTGGCCTGCACCCCCTTTTGAAGGCCTTCTTTTTTGGGGAGGAACTGTCAGGAACTCAACTTACTGATGAGAGTTAGAATTGTACAATACACAAGGTGCAATTTCTAAATTTGCTTGTGCATCAGCAGTTTGTCTCTTGTTATGTCAGTCACTGACAGTCACTCAATTATCCCATTTTAAATTGGTAAATTAGTCTAGCAAGCTATCTATGCTTGTAGCAATCATAGTCGAATTACCGACTGGGGGGGTCCCATTGATTTTGTTAGTCATTCATAGTCAGATATCATATTAAAAACTAAAAACAAATCTCTCCACCCTTTGCAAAATGTTTTAGAATTGCAGGAAATTAACTGAACTTAACTTGTGGCCCCCAAAAGGCTAGGGCCGGCCCTGACTGCATGTGTGGATGGAGGAATGTAGACCCCACTAAGGCCCCTCATGACGAGTTCATATTTTCCATAATACATACAAAATATTAGGGCTGGTGCCAAGTAGACACTTGTTGGTCCAACAAAGCACTTGTTGGTCAAATGTTGTGTATTGCCCATTGGCAGAGAGTTGGTACACTCCTGTGTGGCAATGATGGAACTCAAGGTGTAGTGAGAAGTGCTACTGGAATAGACTCCCTATCTTGTATCTTTCCCAGAGGCTGCAGCAGTAAGACATGTGCCTTTGTCCAGGTTCCAGGAGAGTCATCTCTGTCCTCTCAGCATTCACATGCGTGCAACTCAGGAACATCCTCTCCTCTTTAACACCCTAACAATTCCCCCAACAATAATGTACTCGGAACAATCCAGTGATGTCACCCCTCAATATGTCTTCATCCCTATCCCATTTCATTCTGCTCCACGCTTGGCAAGGTTTCAACACGTAGCTTTGGAGGAAATAATAGCCCTCACAATCACATACATTTACACTGAGCTCCAAAAGTATTGGGACAGTGACATGTGTTGTTGTTTTTGCTCTATACTCCCATCACTTTGGATTTGAAATGATACAATGACTGAGGTTAAAGTGCAGACTGTCAGCTTCAGTTTGAGGATTCTTTCATCCTTATCGGGGGAACCGTTTAGAAATGACTGCAGTTTTTGCTGTTTGTTTTGGTTGTGTATTTTGTGCCGAATAATCAATCAATAATCAATGGTAAATATTGTAGTGTCATTTTAGAGTCACTTTCATTGTAAAAAAAAAACCCAATAGAATATGTTTCTACATGAATGTGGATGCTTTCATGATTACGGATAGTCCTGAATGAATCTTCAATAATGATGAGTTTAAGTTAGACGTACAAATATCATACCTCCAAGACATGCTAACCTCTCACCATTACAATAACAGGGGAGGTTAGCATTTTTTGGGGGGGTATGATATTTATGCTTTTAACTTTTCATTCTGGATTATCCAGAATCTGTATGTTTTAGGTCATTTCATCACCAATATGGGTTTAGATCTAAGTACTGTGCGCCCCTCTCTCCGCCTGGCTCAATCTGATCTGCTTTTGATAAAACACAACACCTATCACAGAGATCAGGAGGTCTATGCAGATACCATAGAGAACTCTGGTCCCATGGGTCCCCCAGAGGTTATGTATGAGCATACATGCATATGTATACGTGCTGACACACACACATTTGTTCACAAAATACACACAAATTAGTTCACGAAATGTGCATGCACGCACACATACTGTTAATACAGAATAAGATCAATTGGGAGGTTTTGCTGTGCTGAATAAGGATCTAACACACACTAGTCAGCTAACTATGTGCTCCCCCACAGCTCCCATGTCTCAGAACATTTTTATATAATTGCTTGGTCACCTCACCAAACATGCATTTTGGTTGAGTGTCTTACCTATGGTTGATTTGTTCAAAATATTTTCTAAACATTGGATATAAATTACAGAGACATCAGATCAAGTTGATTTATTATTTTTTTAGTTGAAAGCAGTAGGCCTACTATTTGCTAGTCTAAAGCAGTACTTAGAAATGTTTGTGTGTGAGAGATCTCTGTCTTACAAACATGTAAGTACTCAGGTGCTCATTAAGAAGGAAGACGCCAATACTAATTAATGGAGGTTGAAAGAGTTTCTGCTCTATCCTAGATTTTGAACATATTCTATGTATTTATCTGTAACGTACAGGTTATAATATTCTCTAACATATCTAAAGTGTTATTGAGTGTTAGTCTTTGCTAAGTGAGTGTTTATTGGCTTAGTTTGACAAAGTGCTTTCTAATAACACAAGCGTTTCCTGTCACCTGGTCGCTGCCAGGAGAAATATAAATACTCAGGTGTAGAGCTTTATTTTGAATTCAAAATGGCCACCTGTCTCTGCAAGGGTTAGTTGGGGCTTCTGTGAGCCCCACGGACTAGTCATGACTGATCTTCAGTCTTTATCTTCTTTTGACTAGTTTTTTTCTTAGTTTATTATTTAATTTGAGCCTGGTCCAGCAATCTTGTTGGCTTTAGTATAATTTTGTAAATACCTGCACCTGCTCCAAATGCCTTAAATTAAAACCATGCACTGTATATTCTGCTTCCTGCCTTTCCTTGATCACCAGCCTGACATCTCAAACCATCCAGGGCTAGAAGGGGGCCTACCACACACACACACACACACACACACACACACACACACACACACACACACACACACACACACACACACACACACACACACACACACACACACACACACACACACACACACACACACACACACACACACACACACACACGCTGTACTGCGTGCTCTGGCAGTGGCAGCAAGGACCCATGTGTTAATGCTTATGCCACTCCTCATGCCATTAGTCAAACTTTACAAGAACCACCGCACAGCATTACAGACCTGACAGAATATTACAGAATAGGCTACAAAAAAATTGACTTGGATGAATGGTGTTTAGATGACTGCTGATCCAAGAAAACCATTATTTTCCTCTAACTATAAACACAAACTGAGAAACGTGGCCTTTGGCCTCTGGGGCGCCAACATTTGCTTCTCTGTAATTCCTCTGTTATCGTGGTACTTCTCCCCAACGTCTTCATATATATAGTCTATGGGGTATGCTCGGTAGGCAGTGGTATGTAATGGATGAGCGTAGCGCTGGTGGGAACAATACACTGGTACTGTTTTTGGCCTAATTAGAATCACATGTGGTTCATCACTCACTGTAGTGTATGTACGGCACTGAGCGAGTGATACCCAGGGAGGGAGAAAGGGATGAAACCAGGGAAGGCGGTATGAGTGTAGAGAAGAATGGGTGTCGCAGTATGACAGAGCAGAGGAGAGAAAACAGATGTGCGTGTCAGTGACACAGGGCCTAGTGCAGAATACGGCTGAAGTGGCGCTTGATGCTGCTCTGCTGTGGGGTGGAGATATGAGACAGGTTAGATTAAACTCAGAGGACAGAGTGGGGGTGCTTAGGATTACTCTCCCTCCCTAACTGTGTTCGTGGGATGCCGTTTTGTGTCGTGTGTGTGTGTGTGTGTGTGTGTGTGTGTGTGTGTGTGTGTGTGTGTGTGTGTGTGTGTGTGTGTGTGTGTGTGTGTGTGTGTGTGTGTGTGTGTGTGTGTGTGTGTGTGTGTATATGTATATATATGTATGTGTGTGTGTGTGTGTGACACAAAACGGCATCCCACTAACACACATATATATATATATAGTACCAGTCAAACGTTTAGACACATTTACTCATACATGGTTGACATCAAAACTATGAAATAACACATATGGAATCATGTAGTAACTAAAAAAGTTTTAAACAAATCTAAATATTTTATATTTGAGATTCTTCAAAATAGCCACCCTTTGCCTTGATGACAGCTTTGCACACCCTTGGCATTTCCTTTTTACTGTGGCTTCCGTCTGGCCACCATAAAGGCCTGATTGGTAGAGTGCTGCAGAGACGGTTGTCTTTCTGGAAGGTTCTCACATCTCCACAGAGGATGCTTCAAGATTGCTTCAAGAACATTCAAGATGGCCACCATTGTTCCTGTACCCAAGAAGGCAAAGATAACTGAACTAAATGACTACCGCTCCGTAGCGCTCACTTGTCATCATGAAGTGCTTTGAGAGACTAGTCAAGGATCATATCACCTCCACCTTACCGGCCACCCGAGACCCACTTCAGTTTGCATACCACCCCAACAGGTCCCCAGACGATGCAATTGCCATCACACTGCCTTATCCCATCTGGACAAGAGGAATACCTATGTAAGAATGTTGTTCATTGAGGACAGCTCAGCATTCAACACCATAGTACCCTCCAAGCTCCTCATCAAGCTGAAGACCCTCGATCTCAACCCTGCCCTGTGCAATTGGGTCCTGGACTTTCTGACGGGCTGCCCCCAGGTGGTGAAGGTAGGAAACATCTCCACTTCACTGACCCTCAACACTGGGGCCCCACAAGGATGCATGCTCAGTCCCCTCCTGTACTCCCTGTTCACTCACGACTGCGTGGCTATGCACGCCTTCAACTCAATCATCAAGTTTGCAGACGACACAACAGTAGTGAGCTTGATTGCCAACAACGACGAGACCGTTTGCGGGGAGGAGGTGAGAGCACTCGGAGTGTGGTGTCAGGAAAACAACCTCTAACTCAACGTCAACAAAACAAAGGAGATGATCATGGACTTCAGGAAACAGCAGAGGAAGCAACCCCCTATCCACATTGAATGGACAGCAGTGGAGAAGGTGTAAAGTTTTAAGTTTCTCGGCGAACACATCACAGACCAAGGGAAATAGTCTACCCACACAGACAGTGTGGTGAAGAAGGCGTAACACCGGAGGCTGAAGAAATTTGGCTTGTCACCCAAAACCCTGACAAACTTTTACAGATGCACAATCGAGAGCATCCTGTCGGGCTGTATCACCGCCTGGTGCGGCAACTGCACCACCCTCAACCGCAAGGCTCTCCAGAGGGTGGTGCTGTCTGCACAACGCATCACCGTTGTGCCTGCCTTCCATGACACCTACAGCACCCAATGTCACAGGAAGACCAAAAAGATCATCAACGACAATAACCACCCGAGCCACTGCCTGTTCACATCGCAACCATCCAGAAGGCGAGATCAGTACAGGTTCATCAAAGCTTGGACCGATAGACTGTTAAACAGCTTATTTCTCAAGGCCATCAGACTGCTAAACATCAATCAATTACTCAGAGAGGCTGCTGCCCACATTACCCATAGCATATGTATATACTGTATTTTATACCATCTACTGCACCTTGCCTATCCATATATTTATATGTACATATTCTCATTCACCCCTTTAGATTTGTGTGTATTGGGTAGTTGTTGGGGAATTGTTAGATTACTTGTTAGATATTACTTCACTGTTGGAACTAGAAGCACAAGCATTTCGCTACACTCGCATTAACATCTGCTAACAATGTGTATGTGACCAATAACATTTGATTTGATTTGATGAGGAACTCTGGAGATCTGTCATAGTGACCATCAGGTTGTTGGTCACCTCCCCGAACAAGGCCTTTCTCCACAGATTGCTCAGTTTGGCCAGCTCTATGAAGTTCCAAACGTATTCCATTTAAGAATGATGGAGGCCACTGTGTTCTTGTTGCAGAAATGTTTTGGTACCCTTCCCCAGATCTGTGCCTCAACGCAATCCTGTCTCGGACCTCTATGGACAATTCCTTCGACCTTGTGGCTTAGTTTTTGCTCTGACATGCACTGTCAGCTGTGGGACCTTTGTATAGAAGAGTGTGCCTTTCCAAATGTCCAATCAATTTCATTTACCACAGGTGGACTCCAATCAAATTGTCGAAACATCTCAAGGTTGATCAATGGAAACAGGATGCACCTGAGCTCAATTTCGAATGTCATAACAAAGGGTCTGAATACTTTTTTATTTTTTTAATGTTTGAAAACCTGATTTTGCTTTGTCATTATGGGGTATTGTGTGTAGATTGATGAGGGGTGAGAAAATACAATTGAATACATTTTTTAATAAGGCTGTAATGTAACAGAATGTGGAAAAGTCAAGGGGTGTGAATACTTTCCGAATGCACTGTAGAATGGCCAGGTTAATCCAGGTTAAAGCTATCAGCCCTTGTTGATTTCTCTTGTTAAATCCACTTCAATCGGTGTAGATAAAGGGAGGAGACAAATGAGACATGGATTTTGTGTGTGCCATTCAGAGGGTGAATGGGCAAGACAGAATATTTAGGTGCCTTTTGAATGGGGTATGGTAGTAGGTAACAGGTGCACTGGCTTGTGTCAAGAACTGAAACGCTGCTGGGTTTTTCACGCTCAACAGTTTCCTGTGTGTATCAAGAATGGTCTACCACCCAAAGGACATGCAGCCAACTTGACACAACTGTGGGAAGCATTGGAGTCCACATGTGCCAGCATCCCTGTGGAACGCTTTGGCTCACTTCCCTGTCGGTCATAACTTGAGGTTGATTTTATGACTGATGGATGGAGGACTGGAGAGAGGGATTGTCATCAATCCAATGGGGATCTAGGTCACTTAGAGAGGGGGAAATGGATAGAGGGAGAGATTGCTACGTGCGGTTTTACCCCCATCTCTATTCCAGATGTTCGGCATTCTGACATTTCTAATCGCTGCCCACGTCTCATCTCCCTCTCCACACACCTTTCACATGAGCACAGATGGGCACCCGGTCCTCATGCCATGCTATGTTGGGGTGGATATTAGCCCAAAGTGAGAAGTTATAATGCTTCAGAGATGAAAAAATGGCAGGTTGCTTCGGTCTTCCTGTAGGGTAGTAATTATCTGCCTTGTCCAGAGACATCAGAATCAGAACTAGAGAATCATGAGAATGTGTGAATTAAACTGATAGTTTAGGTTATGGTACGGTACAATATAAAATGTTACAGAAAGCTCTGGTCATTGCTAATGTATGCTTTATTTGTCCTTCCCAGTTGAGATACCAGCATGGCCTGTCCACTCCAGACCTGCGCCAGACCCTGCCCAACCTCAAGAACTTCTTGGAGCACGGCCTTCTGGTCCGATGGTGAGTACCTGTACTTGTCCACTCTCACTCTCGCAGTGTCTTAGTACTATTAAGCTACCCCACCTAGCATTTTTGCCCCCACTATCTCTACTCTATATCTTTTTCACTTCAGAGTCCGGTTGCACCAGTTGGTTGTTAGTGGGTCAGTTACAACCCACTAACGACAAACTGGTGCAACCGGACTACACCCGACGTAAAATGTGCTCTATGCCGGACCAAAAAGTTATACCTATTGCACCACCTGGGCGTAAACCTTCAATGAGCTACTGGGTGTAGTGTGTTAAATAGGGACTAGAATTATATTATATTATATAAATCTATATTTTCAAAAGGATGTGAGTCTTGTGTTCATATTTCACAGCCTCCGCAGGCTTCAAAAGCAAAATACACTTGATTGATGCTACATTATAGCATGTTTCTGATCAGTAATAGATGAGCAAACGAATAGATGAGCTGCTACCACTTATTTGCACAGCCAGAGATCAAATAACCTATAGCCTAACTGACATAACCGTAAAAACAAATAAACGTTTTTGGAATGAACAGCTGACTGAAGACAGGACGGATGGGTATTCGTGCAGTTGAGTCCGTTTTTGGGTTAAGATGGACTCTTAACAAGCTTTGTTTCTCCTTGGTGTTGTAGCAAACGTTGAATAGGGCACTATCAATCAAATGTCACAATACGGTGCAGAGCGTTCAATTTGGATGCTGGGGGGCAAGGAGACCCCCAGCTCTGCTAAACCATTGACAACTACATGCCATTTTTAAGGGAATGTTAAATAAATGTGAACTATTTGTTTGTAATATCATCACTTCTTGAAGAGCATAGTCCGAACTACACATTTACAATTATTCCACATGCTCTATCATCAGAGTTATATAAAAAGTAACTGCATGCTTTTCATGATCAGTGAACATCAATTGATCATGTCATTTCAGATACGTGAAGGTCACCTATCCATTTGGCATGTAGCTAAATAGCTAGCTAGCTAAGCAAAAAAGGTGTCATTTAACTTGCTTCATCAGAGGTTAGGCTTTTGGAAAGAGTCCTCTTCCTGGTAGAGTTGTCTGACTACTGTCACTATAGATGGCAAGCAAATAAAAACACTATTTGGATAATATAGCCATCTAGTTTATTCCCTGAAATGTAGCTTGTTAACTAGCCATATTGACCGGATCTGTTGTTAAGCTAGCTAGACTTGTCTGTTAGCAGCAATTGTGATTAAAAAACCATGTTGAAAAGGGGATGTTAGGTAACTTCGCTAGGTAGGCCTATATTGGTTGGAGAAAATAGTACATTAGGTTTACTTACCACTGTATGTTTAGCCAACTGTTCAAAGACAGTTTCATCAGGTAGCTTGCAAAGTAAACATTATCAGGTAACAGTACATCGGCAAAGGATGTACAAAGGATGGGAAATTAACCTAAGCCACTTATTTTATATCGATAAAATATCTAATGGTGGTCAATATTGAGAGGTGTATTGTGAGACTCTCCTCATGCTTCTGAAATTATATGATCAATTGATGTTTACTGATGACAGTAAACAGTTACTGATCGGCAGACCTCAACAGCCTTGGTTTCTCTAATGACTGCCTCACCTGGTTCACTAACTACTTCTCAGATAGAGTTCAGTGTGTCAAATCTGCTGTGAGGACCTCTTGCAGTCTCTATGGTGGTGCTACAGGGTTCAATTCTCGGGCGACTCATTTCCCTGTATTTATCAATGATGTCGCTCTTGCTGCGGGTGATTGTCTGATCCACTTCTACGCAGACGACACCATTCTGTATACATCTGGCCCTTCTTTGGACACTGTGTTAACAAACCTCCAAACAAGCTTCAATGCCATACAACACTACTTCCGTGGCCTCCAACTGCTCTTAGATGCTAGTAAAACTAAATGCATGCTCTTCAACCGATCGCTGCCCACGCCTGACTAGCATCACTACTCTGGACGGTTCTGACTTTGATTATGTGGACAACTATAAATACCTAGGTGTCTGTCTAGACTGTAAACTCTCCTTCCAGACTCACATTAAGCATCTCCAATCCAAAATGAAATCTAGAATCGGCTTCCAATTTCGCAGCAAAGCCTCCTTCACTCATGCTGCCAAACATACCCTCGTAAAACTGATTATCCTACCGATTCTTGACTTCGGCGATGTAATCTACAAAATACACTCTACTCAGCAAATTGGATGCAGTCTATCACAGTGCCATCCGTTTTGTCACCAAAACTCCATGTACCACCCACCACTGCGACCGGTTTACTCTCGTTGGCTGGCCCTCGCTTCATATTCGTTGCCAAACCCACTGGCTCCAGGTCATCTATAAGTCTTTGCTAGGTAAGGCTCTGCCTTATCTCAGCTCACTGGTCACCATAGCAATACCCACTCGTATTACACATGCTCCAGCAGGTATATTTCACTGGTCAACCCTAAAGCCAAGACCTACGTTGGCTGCCTTTCCTTCCAGTTCTCTGCTGCCAATGACTGGAATGAATTGCAAAAGTCACTGAAGTTGGAGACTTATATTTCCCTTACTAACTTTAAGCCTCAGCTGTCAGAGCAGCTTACCAATCGCTGCAGCTGTACACAGCCCATCTGTAAATTGCCCGTCCAACCAACTACCTAACTCATCCCCATATTTGTTTTGTTTTTTCTGGTCTTTTGCACACCAGTATTTCAACTTGCACATCCTCATCAGCATATATATCACTCCAGTGTAAATTGCTAAATTGTAATTACTTCGCCACTATTGGCCTATTTATTGCCTTACCTCCTTACTTAATTTGCACAGATGTTTCAATTATGTTATTGACTGTACGTTTGTTTAACCCAATTTTTATATCTGTGTCGTTGTTTTTGTCACACTGCTTTGCTTTATTTTGGCCAGGTCGCAGTTGTAAATGAGAACTTGTTCTCAACGGGTCTTCCTGGTTTAATATAGGTGAAATAAAAAAATGACAAAGCTTACAGTTACTTGCTGTATAACTCTGATAAAGCTAAATGTGTGCAATTGTTTTGCATGGAAAAATCTGAAATTTGTAGTTCCAACTATGCTCTTCAAGAGGTGATGGTATTACAACCGAATAGTTAACATTATTTAACAATTGCTTGAAAAAGTGTACACAGTTGTCAATGGTTTTAGCAGAGCTAGTAATCTCCTTGCCCCCCAGCAGGCAAATCGAGCACTCTGCACCTTATTGTGACGTTTTATTGATAATGACTTCTAGAATGGCTTGGTATCTCTAACCCTGGCAACACTCTCAATGGCTGCCTGGTATTGAGGCAATAATTTAAATGGTAATGTTGAATGTTCATTCAAAAGATCAAATCAAATGTTATTTGACACATGCTTCGTAAACAACAGGTTTCGACTAACAGTGAAATGCTTACTTATGGGCCCTTCTCAAAAATGAAAAATAATATACACTACCATTCAAACGTTTGGGGTCACTTAGAAATGTCCTTGTTTTTGAAAGAAAAGCTATTTTTGGTCCATTAAAGTAACATAAAATTGATCAGAAATACAGTGTAGACTTTGTTAATGTTGTAAATGACTATTGTAGCTGGAAATGGCAGATTTTTTATGGAATGTCTACATAGGCGTACAGAGGGCCATTATCAGCAACCATCACTCCTGTGTTACAATGGCACGTTGTGTTAGCTAATCCAAGTTTATCATTTTAAAAGGCTAATTGATCATTAGAAAACCCTTTTGCAATTATGTTAGCACAGCTGAAAACGTTTGAATTGATTAAAGAAGCAATACAACTGGCCTTCTTTAGACTAATTGAGTATCTGGAGCATCAGCATTTGTGGGTTCATTTACAGGCTCAAAATGGCCAGAAACAAATACCTTTCTTCTGAAACTCGTCAGTCTATTCTTGTTCTGAGAAATGAACTCTATTCAAATGCAAGAATTTGCCAAGAAACTGAAGATCTTGTACAACGATGTGTACTACTCCCTTCATAGAACAGTGCAAACTGGCACTAACCAGTCTAGAAAGAGGACAAGTACATTAGAGTATCTAGTTTGAGAAACAGACCCCTCACAAGTCCTCAACTGGCAGCTTCATTAAATAGTACCCACACAACACCAGTCTCGACGTCGACAGTGAAGAGACGACTCTGGGATGCTGGACTTCTTGGCAGAGTCCCTCTGTCCAGTGTCTGTGTTCTTTTGCCCATCTTAATTTTTTTTTTATTGGCCAATCTGGGATATGCAACTCTGCCTAGAAGGCCAGCATCCCGGAGTCACCTCTTCACTGTCGATAAGTATTCAACTCCTTTGTTATGGCAAGCCTAAATTAGTTCAGTAGTAAAAATCAAATTGTATTTTTCACACATACAACAGGTGTAGATCTTACCGTGAAAGCCTTTAACCAACAATGCAGTTTTAAGAAAATATTTACTAAATAAACTAAAGTTTTTTTTAAAGTAACACAATAAAATAACAATGACGAGGCTATATACGAGGCTATATACATGGGGTACCGGTACTGAGTCAATGTGCGGGGGTACAGGTTAGTCAAGATAATTGAGGTAATATGTACATGTAGGTAAGGGTCAAGTGACTATGCGTAGATAATAAACAGCTGGTAGCAGCGTAATTGTTCAAATGTTTTTATTGAATCAAAAATGCACATTTTCCAGGTAACCATTTGATTAATTGTTCAGCAGTGTTATGGCTTGGGGATAGAAGCTGTTAAGCCTTTGGAACTTGAAGCTCTCGACTCACTGGCTTTCCCTTTGTAATCCGTGATAGTTTGCAAGCCCTGCCACATCTGACAACGTCAGAACGGCGCTCATCCAGTTTATTCTTCAGTGATTGCGCGTTCGCCAGCAGAATGGAGGGTATAAGCGATTTATCCACTCTGCGTCGTAGTCTCGTCAGGTATCCCGCACACCAGCCTCTATGGTGGTCTCTCCTTCAAGTGAAGTAGAAGTCTTTGTCCAATTGGAGATTAGCTGTTCTGATGTCGAGAAGCTCTGTTCGGTTTTAGGAAACAATACCAGACAACGAGGCCGCAGGGGACGAAATAAGGCTTCCACTGTGTTGACTCAGGAGTTTGAGAACCTTGCTGAGAACCGTGAAAGTTCTGTGTCCGTCTCTGGAGCTGGCATGGCCGTGTACACACACCCTCTGGCGCACACACACACACAGGTGCTTACCCAACATGCACACCTACTCTCACACAGTTTTGTTTCCGTCTCGAGAGCCTACCTTACGAAAGCCTGCCTTGCCAAACGGACACGTACTCACACACGTACTCACACACACACACACACACACACACAGGGCTGAAATACTCGTCAGGGGACGGCGGCTGGCTGTTCACACAGCAGACTTAGAGCACCCTGTGTGTGGGTGAGAATGTGCAATAAGCCTGAACAGGCCATAAGTTAGGTCCTCGTCACAGGACCCACATAGTTCTCCCCTCTAACTGACTCAGACAGCAGGTACTGGGGGACAGGAAGGTGGTCTGACTCGGGGGCTTCACACTGAAGTAGTGAAACACTGAAACGGGGAGGACATGCGTTCATTCCTGCTCTCCTTTTGCATGGGACTTGTTTTATTGCCCTTCCTCCCCCCGTATTACTTCCAGTTCCCCTCTTCCTGAAAAAGCCTAAATCCAGATACTATTTCCAGCGGAGGGGCCTAGCGTATGAAATATGGATGCATAAAAATGCTGTGCAGCAGCTGAAGGGAGTTAACTGGTAGACTGTGAGAGGGAAAGGGGTTTGATATCTGTTCCCCTCCCCTCTCCTCCACTACTATACAGGGGTGGTGGTGTGGCGAGGACATGTACAATGGAACCATTACCATCCATGAACTGTGTAGACGTTTCCCCCTCCATATAGAGCTTTCAGCATGCACAATACACTGACCAGAAGGGCTCTTCTCATGCATGTGAATATGGGCTTTATCCAGGGAACTTCATTGGGAAGTACAGTGCACTGAGTGTACAAAACATTAAGAACACCTGCTCTTTCCTTGACACAGACTGACCAGGTGAATCCAGTTGAAAGCTATGGTCCCTCATTGATGCCACTTGTTAAATCCACTTCAACCAGTGTAGATAAAGGGAGGAGACAGGTTAAAGAAGGACTTTTAAGCCTTAAGACAATTGAAACATGGATTGTGTGTGTATGCCATTCAGAGATTGAATGGGCAAGACAAAAAACTTAGTTGTCTTTGAAAGCGGTATGGTAGTAGGTTCCAGGCGCTCCGGTTTGAGTGTGCTCAATAGTTTCCTGTGTATCAAGAATGGTCCACCAACCAAAGGACATCCAGCCAACCTGACACAACTGTGGGAAGCTTTGGACGCAGCATGGGCCAGCATCCCTGTGGAACGCTTTCGACACCATACCCCGACGAATTGAGGATGTTCTGAGGGCAAATGTTTTGTACACTCAGTGTATATGATTGTTTAAGGTTTGTACTGTATGGAAAGAGGCTGTTTTTTTAATGTTCCGACACCGATCCCTTCCTACTAAAACAGTTGCAAACAGAGTCAAGACGTATGTACATCTCAGTGGCACAGAATACACAGGTGTATAGAAGAGTAAGGATTTGGCCCCTTTACTTTAAAGAGACCTAAAAATGTTACAGAACCAAGCAAGTGGTTAAGGCAGCCAGAAACATTTGACTTGGAGGAACTTGCTTGCCAAGTTCAAAACAAACCCGTTAAGCTCCCATTTGTGGCTCCACATCTGCGGAGGCCCTGGCAGAGGTTCACAGGTCCTAAGCCCAGGCCGGTGCACCGAGTCTGGGGTGAGGGGGCTAGATGATTGAACACAGCCCCGGCACCGGCTGCTTCTCCAGCCGCCCGGAGGTTCCGAAGATTCCCCCCAAAACCCCTGGTGAGAGAACAGTGATAACGGCATTAAATCTGAACCCCTCCTTAACTGCCTTCAAACACACACAGTCCCAGAACACACAGGAGGAAATGTTTAGCCTGGCATGTGTATGTGTGTGCCTGCGTGCTGCGTGTCTCTATCTTCACTCCCGCAAATGTCCACCTGTGACAACCAAGCAAGTTCAGCCTAAATGGCCAATAACACAGTCAGGAATACTGGTCCTGGTCTGTGTCAGTAAGTAACTCAACATGCATTGCAGGAAAGCTGGTGGCACACATCCAGCACAGTAGGTGTTTCATTATGTGGAGATTATTGTTCCAGTTAAGTCATAGGGATTTGATAGAGAGTTGATGAGATGATAAGGGTAGATGCTTGATGTTGTGGAGGAACTCATACAGTATAATCAATCAAATAAAGCTCATTTGTTTGGATGAGTTCGAGCATCCCGACACAGACAGCCTTACAGACACACGCTCTTGGTTGTGAGTTGCAGGGTGTGTGCCTGTGTTTGTCTGTATGTCAACTGTACAGTGCTCTCCATGGATGAGGCAGGAATGAGCTAACATCTGGAGGAACGCTCCCTACCACCAGGTCTCTATGAATCAATCAGCCCAGCTCAGAACAGACCTGCTCTCCTCTATGTGTCACAGAGTACTGAGCCAGCAGGGCCAGCTGATCTCATTAGTAATTGCCATTCGCTGAGGTACTGCATAGATCCCCACAGTTATGTCATTCTAACACAACATGTCGCAAAATAACACAATCTGTCTTACTGTGAGACAGTGTGTGGTACTGTAGTTCTCTGTGCCATACAAACTGCTGAGAATCAAGTCAAATACAACAGTGTGCAGTCACAATTGGCACCACTGTTAAGTGTTCATACTATCGACTTGTTCAATATGTTTAACATGCTGTGGTGATTTTCATACGATGGTTACGTTCTCCGTCTTCAAAAGGCCAGACTTGGACAGAGGAGACTTGCTCTATTACAATATTTTCATTTAAACTCCCCTCCACCCTATTAGTGTGTATTACAATATTTCAGTTATAGCATTTGGTTTAGTAGTTCCTGTGGGATTTTCGGTTGCCACGACATCAAAGCCTGAATCTTATCTTTATTGTGTATTTTGGCTCTGATCACAGCTCCTTAGCAGGAATTGGAAATGAAGAGAGCTATGCCTTGAACCTGAAACAAGGCCTGTCTGAGGATAAGACAGCAGAAAATGTTTGGTTTACTAAATTCCTGGCCTGCCTGGAATATCCAGGGCTGAGTCTGACACAGGCAGAGGAAGAAAGACCCCATTTAAAACAAACATGTTGGGAGGAGAAGTGGGCCTATCCGCCTCTGGGCCTGCCAAGTCTGGGCCTGCCAAGTCTGGGCCTAATGGTTTAGGCAGAGGGCTCAGGTAGCTTTTATGTGGTGAAATCATTGACAAGGAAGTCCGCCAGGGCTTAGAGGACTAGTAAAACTTAATGATGAGTTAGAACGTCCAGAGTGAAGTACTTTGTCCCTTTGGTTGTAAATCACAGGTCGTCCAATGTCCGCCCTGAAAGAGACAGGGATGCCAACAGTAGAGTATGCCTGGCTGTACTACCCACGCCACCACTGCAACCTACCATACTATACAACACTACTAGCTTGCATTTCAACTTGGTCCAAGTACAGTGCATTCGGAAAGTATTCAGACCCCTTGACTTTTTCAACATTTTGTTACGTTACAGCCTTATTATAAAATTATTACATTTTTTGTTTTTAATCCCTCATCAATCTACACACACTATCCCATAATGACAAATTGGTCATTGGTGGAGTGCTCCAGAGATGGTTGTCCTTCTATCAGAGTGCTGCAGAAATGTTTTGGTAACCTTCCCCAGATCCACAAATCGACACAATCCTGACTCTGAGCTCTACGGACAATTCCTTTGACCTCATGGCTTGGTTTTTGCTCTGACATGCACTGTCAACTGTGAGACCTGGAAAGGTGTGTGCCTTTCCAAATGATGTACAATCAATTGATTTTACCACAGGGGACTCCAATCCAGTTGTAGACACATCTCAAGGACGATTAATAGAAACAGGATGCACCTGAGCACAAATTTGAGCCTCATATTAAATGCTCTGAATACTTATATAAATAAGGTACTTCTGCTTTTAGTTTTAATACATTTGCAAACATTTCTAAAATTTTAATATGGGGTATTGTGCGTTTATTGATGAGGATGTTTTTTATTTTTTATTACAAAATAAATAAAGGGGAAAAATCCATTTCTGAATAGGGCTGTAACGTAACAAAATGTGAAAAAAGTCAAAGGGTCTGAATACTTTCCAAATGAACTTTATGTATTGTTTATAGGCACAATGGGCTACTGTGTGAAAACTAGACCCTTCATTGCTTCCCTCCAATGGAGAGTTCTTCCTGTAAATCCGCCAATATTCCCTCCATCCCTCACCGTCCTCCCGCTCTATGGGTTCCAGGTTTTTCAACAGTATTCAGGAAGTGTACTACTGCTCTCCCTTCCTCTGAGCAGAGCAATAATTACTGTATGGGGAGTGGTGCAAGGAGGGGGACAGCCTAATTGGTCTGAATAAAAAGCAATGTGTCAGGAGTCATACTGAGACAATGTGCTGCATGAAAAAATATTATGACAGCCCATTCAAGGAGATTTGTGGGGGTTAGCCTCCTCCCCCTCTCCTCCTGCCGCCACTCCTCAGACTCTTTACTGCACTCTTGATTAAGGGACTTAACTTGACAGCTGTTTAAAGGAACCAATTTGGAGGGGAGCTAAATGTTACAAACAAACGTGCTCCAAACAAGAAATGCCTTATTATCCAGGCCTTATTATTGTGACATCTAAACACTCCCAGAAAAGAAGAAGTGGTCATATGTTTTACGCAATGTGATTGTATATCATATCACTGTGTTTCGGAGCCAAAACGCATGAAGGCATCTGTGTTGGCCAGCTTTCTCCTGGATCCTAACCTGGGTTCTCCTGAAGCCGAGATGGATTACTGTGTGGTAGGGGTACTGGGAGAGGGCCAGGGAGAAACTAGAAGGCTTGATATTAATTCAAATCAAAGATTGGATCAGTCTCAGAGCTCTTGCCACGAGGACGTCATTCAGCAGACAACAGACTGTAGGCAGTCATTAGCTTGTTATAAATTATGCGTTGAATGTTTGAAACTCCTGCTTAACAAACATTCAACTCCGTTTTTTCCAACCTGTCCTCTGTTTGATAGGGGCCCAGCCTGGACCACGGTTTGGGTTTGCTCGCTGGAATGATAATTCAGTTCTCATGGAAGGTCTCTTTTTATTCCCGTCTTCCAAATCAGGTTTTGTTTTTTAGTTTTGGAGCGTGCTCAAAACACCATAATAATGTTGTTGAGGAGTTCACAGATACAAATCATTAATGGCAAACCATTAAACTTTTGGCTTTTTTGAGAAAACTGATCAAGAGTTTTGAACAGCATGTTGTTTCTATTTAGCCTTGGTTTATGGGATATACTGTATAGTCGCTAAGGGCCAATGTGAAGGCAATTGCGTTAGATTATGTTTCCAGATAGACACGCACTGTGAATAAGTGCAGCACAGTGTATCCCCAGTTATTGTTCAGAAAGAAGAGCTCTCATGCCAGGTTATCTCAACTCATTATCTTTATTTGTTTTTACCTTGCATGAACGTTTGACCTCATCTTGTGTGTTCCTGTAAGCTGCTTATTAAATGCTGGCCGTGGGCTATAATTCTGATCAGGTATGACATGGGCCATCCACTTTGTGGGTTTCCTCTTTTATAGGGCAGGTTGAGGACACTCTGCTGTCTTGTGTCTGTGACTGACTCATCAGCAGTGAGCTGTTTGTGTTTGTGTCCAATCAAAATCTAATTGTATTTGTCACGTGCGCCGAATAAAACATGTGTAGTGAAATGCTTACATAAAAGTCCTTAACCAACATTGCCGTTTTAAGAAAAAAGAGTTTTAAAGTATTTACCTAAATAAACTGAAGTAAAAAGAAATGAGTATAATATATATCTTCTGTGACCTCAATGATAAATCAGATCAAGCCTGAACATTGCAATCTAGTAGGGAGTGTTCATCTCCAACAGGCCAATATTCTTTATATTTTTGCCCAGAAAATGTGCTAATTAACTACAATTAACATAATCAATTGCCCATCTACTTGTCCGGTTTGTGTGGGGCAGACACTGAGAGGGAGAGAATAGACAGAAGAACATACGATCGAGAGGGATAGAGAGAAGTTGCTTTGCGAGGTATCTACCTGAAAGTGATTGATAATTGGTATTCGGTCATCCTGAAAGTATCCCTTATTTACTTTGAAGAACTACTAAAGTTGTGGTTTTGTCAGACATCATAGGCAGCAGCTTTGTAGAGATGAGATGATGACTTGGAATGAAATAATATAGACCATCAAATAAAACTGAAATATTTTATTAAAGTAATCGGTAATAAGCAGCCACTACCATCATGGGACTTGTATTACTTGTTTTATTCAGTTTTGTTACAGCATTCAACCCACATAATGCATTGTGCACTTAATGTAAAACAAATAATTATTATTATTAAAAATAAAAAACGGTGATTATTTTTTAATCATCGAACTAAAACTGAACCGACCTCAAAAAACACTAATCGCTCAGCACTAGCATGCATGTGTGTTTTTAAACCCTGTATGTGAACTGTTTTGTCAGTGCCCTGTGCTCTGCTGCCTCCACAGGGGGCAGGGGCTGCGGTTGGGACCCTCTTAACAAGCTACCATGTGTTGAGTCCTGAAGTACTCCATCAAACAGCTAGGCAATGACCAGTCAGTCGCTGTGTGTTTGAAACATTCCCCTGGCATAGGCCTCTAGGTCCTCTCTGTGTGCGTCTTGCTGCCACACGCTAGACTAGACTGTCTGGCGTCTGATACAGGGACATCACCACCCAGTGACCTCACCACCCCTTTAACCTGTTTAACTAGCCAGGATCACTTACCCAGGCTCCTCTGCTCTCTAACCAGCCACAGGTGGACCTCTGACAGCACAGAGACCCAATTTCACCTTTGACCCCATGAGATTTCCCCCCAATGTCTCCTCTCATACCTGAATGATCAGGTTAAGTATGGCTAAACAGCTATGGACCCCTTGTTTAAGTTAATTTACGGTTAGGGTTTTGTATGGGACAGATGGGGGTTGCTCTGTCGTGTCTGTTATCTGTTATTCCGCAAAAATGTCCTGCATACTTTCTAGAACGCATGCTGTGAGCTTCTACTCTGCATGGCCCTGCCGTTGCATGAGCTGAGAATATGTTTTTGAATGTAATAATGGGGAGTGATTTGCAGTGGACCAGCTGTCTGGGATCTGGATCAGGAGGGGGAGAGATGAGATGCAGAACCATGTCTGATCAGAGAGGCCTGGGGGCTAGACAGGGGAGGGGAGGGGAGCCTTCCTCCCTCTATCCTTTCCTCTCTCCATGACCCTTGGATGTGAAAGACTTATGAGCATATCCATCATATCCTCTTTCATTATTTCTTTCTTTCTCTCCCTACCTCCCTCTTTCTCCATCTCTCCTTCTCTCCCACAGTGACCGGCATCATGTCTCCAGCTCTATCCCGGTCCCGACAGGAGCCAAGTCTCAGATCAGTGTCTCGGCTGCGTCAGAGGTGGGTTTCCCCACCGACACCAGCTCTCCAGACCGGGGCTCACTGAGGAAGAGGGCCAGCTCTGAGGCCGACAAGCAGAAGTACAAAGCCTCTCTTCCTCCCAGCTACAACACGGCCATGGCCATAGACCGACCACAGGGGGGCCTGCCGCCGCCCTCCCCCTCCCTCAAACACATGTCCTCCTCCCTGGATGCTAGCATCGACCTGGCCAAGACTCTGGAGGTCCAGGCACAGCAGACACCAGCCCCAGGAGAGGAGGATGGAGACAGAGAAATAGAGGTGGTGGTTGTGGAGCAACTGCCTTCCACCACCACAGGAGGCTCAGATTGCCCCACTCCGGCTCGGGACAGCACAATTGAGGAACTGGAGGAGGTGGCACTCACCAGCCAGCAGAATACCATGAATGGCTTAGTGATGCCAGGCTACGGGCTGGCGGGGCCCACAACTGGGCTAACAGTGACCATGGCATTGAACCCAGAGTTGTGCTGCTCGGTGGAGCAGGCAGAGGAGATCATGGGGACTGAGGCCACAGGACTGGGGGACGGAGCCAGGCTGGAGGACTACCCCTGCATCCCCGTGGAGCACGCGGTGGCCGTGGAGTGTGATGAGCAGGTGCTGGGCGAGCTGGATGCCGCCTGCTTCGAGGAGTTCTCCCGCCGCATCTATGCACTAAATGAGAACATGTCCAGCTTCCGCAGGCCACGCAAGAACTCCTCTGAGAAGTGACAACAGGAGAGCAGGACCTGAGGGGAGGGCTGGGCTGGGGGGTGAGGGCAGGACTGCAGTCACAGGACACATGAGTCAGGGACATGAACTTAGTGGAGAGGGGGGTCCTGTGTGTTTTGGTGTGAGTCACTCTCCCTCTCTCCATGCATCAATTGAAATCAAACATAGGAACTACGGTATTTGGAATGTGACAAATTTGCACTTCTCGAAAAACATGTATATCAGAGAAGGCTGGTGAGAGGAGCTATAGGAGGACAGGCTCATTGTAATGACTGGAATGGAATTCATGGTACGGAGTCAAACACATCCAACATATGGAAACCACCTTTCACTCCGTTCCATTTTTTTCTATTGCAGCCATTACAATGAGCCTGTCCTCCTATAGCTGTTCTCACCAGCCTCCTCTGATTTCTATAATGCTTTGAAATTAAATAAAGCAAATGTTTGTGGTTGAAACACTTCCGCAGCTTTCTTTTTTCAGGATGCATGGCAATGCTGTGGAAGGGAGGGAGGGGGTTTTTGTGTTGTGACCACCTTTAAACACACAAAATGTATCCTTCCTCCCTTCCTTGAAGTAGCCAGTAATCTAACATGAGCAGCTTGATGAAAGCTATTGTCTTCACTTGTACCTGTCCAGTCCTTGTACCTGTCAGTAATAACTTCAAGGGAAGGAGAGATGAATTTGAACAAAGCCAGGGTCTTCAGCATGGCTGACAGAGGAAAGGAGGTACAGCAAATTGACCGGTCACTAGGCCAGGGCAGCTTAGACTGTTGGCCCAATCAGATACTCCGTAACTGTTACGCCCTGCACCTCCAGGTCCAACAGCCATTGGATAGGGCTGCCCTGTCTTTATCCCAAGGGACCATGACATGTGTGAGGGAGGCTTGAGCTCATGGCACATGGCAGGGATACAGTGCAATTTCTCTGACTTCTCCATACCTGGTTTTTATTTTTTTACTATTTTAATAAGCCCCATTAATATAAGTATTAATATAAAGTCTAATAATTAACATATTATTCAATAGACCAAAAACATTTCTGGTGTGTACTTAGGGTCGGAAACTTTCCTTTAATTTTCTGGAATTTTTCTGGAAATTTTCCATGGGAATTTAAGCCCTGGAATTTGGGGAATTTCATCTAAATGTATCAAAAAATGTAGCTTAAAATAGTGAACCTTTTTTTGTGGGATACACATATGGCAATTCTAGGTCTTGGGGCATATTTTGGTTAAGCTATCCCCGATTAAATGGAATTGCAACCCTCTGTATGCACAGTGCATTCTTCCCTCACATGTACAACTGATTCTCAAGATCTTGCACACTAATGAGATGCTATTGAGCCCTCACTACTACACTGTCTGAGCCAAGGACTACATGCTTTCTGGTAAGTTTTGATTACAATACTGGGTGGGGTGAATATATTTTATATGACATACATGATTCTTTGTTAACTAGAAAATATTAGCCTACAGCAAAGTTTGTTTTAAATCATTTCTAACTTGTTAACAATTTCTGCTACTTCTGTTAGTTTTTGCTACCATGTGGGTTTTAGCTTGCTTGAGCCTGCTAAGTGAGGAGTGTTAATTCACCTGTTTCCATATGTTTCATTTTAAAACATTTATCTTGCAAATAAGTTGTTTAATCTAACTGCTTAACTATTTATCTGTACATGGAATAGTATTTGGTTTTTGTTTTATACATTTTTTTCTAATCATTACAGGAAAATGCCACAGGCACTATCTGATGTGTGGAGACATTTCACTGTAGCTAATGTAGAAAAAAGAGTTGTGTACATTCGCAAATACTTTGCCAAATCATATGTGAAGAATGCAACAAAGTTGCAGAATCATCTGGCCAAGTGCATGAAGTTCCTGAGCGCTCACAACAAGTAACCTCTGACAAAAGTCCCTCTACTTCTATTTGAGGTGAAAATGATGATTGATATTGATAGCAACAGCTCATGGTCCTCCTGGAATCAAACGTTTTTTTGACACTGTGGAGGAACGAAGTCAGAGAAATGATGATGAATGTCTTGCTCGAGTTGTGTATGCAACTGGTTTACCTCTGATGCTCACAGGCAATGTGTATCAGAAGATATTTCTGAATGTTCTTCGCCCAGCATACACCCCTCCAACCAGACATGCTTTATCTACTCATTTGTTGGATGCAGAGTTCAAGTGAAGGTCAAGCGAACCATAGAGAAAGTATTGCAATCATCTCTGATGGGTGGTTGAATGTTTGTGGGCAAGGAATAATTAACTATATCATCTCCACCCCTCAACCAGTATTCTACAAGAGCACAGACACAAGGGACAAAAGACACACTGAAGGCAGTCATCAATAACCTTAGACCACAGAAGGTATTTGCACCGGTGACAGACAATGCTGTGAACATGAAGGCTGCTTGGTCTAAAGTGGAGGAGTCCTATCCTCACATCACATCCATTGGCTGTGCTGCTCATCCATTGAATCTGCTCCTCAAGGACATCATGGCACTGAAAACTATGGATACACTCTACAAGAGATCCAAGGAAATGGTTAGGTATGTGAAGGGTCATCAAGTTATAGCAGCAATCTACCTCACCTAGCAAAGTGAGAAGAATAAGAACACCAGATTGAAGCTGCCCAGCAATACCCATTTGGGTGATGTTGTCATGTTTGACAGTCTCCTGGAGGGGAAGGAGTCTCTCCAAGAAAAGGCCATATCACAGTCTGCCAATATGGACAGCCCCATCAAGAGGATCCTCCTGGATGATGTATTTTGGGAGATAGTGGTAAGCAGCCTGAAACTACTGAAACCTATAGCAGTAGCCATTGCACAGATTAAGGGAGACAATGCCATCCTGTCTGATGTTCAGACTCTGCTTGCAGATGTAAGAGAAGAAATCCATACTGCCCTGCCCACTTCACTGTTGCTCCAAGCAGAGGTTCAGTTCTGAAATACATCAAAAAGTGTGAAGACTTCTGCCTGCATCGTATATGTTGGACCCAAGTATGCTGGCAAGAGCATCCTGTCTGGCGCAGAGATGAACAAGGTCTATGGTGTCATCACTACCATGTCTCGCCACCTTGGCCTTTAATGAGGGCAAGGTTCTTGGCAGTCTGGTGAAGTATATTTCCAAGCAAGGGCTTTTGGATATGGATGCGATATGGCAGTTGTGCCAACATGTCTCATCAGCCACCTGGTGGAAGGGACTTTGTGGATCTGAGGCTCTTTCCTCTGTTGACTCCATCATTTAGGCCAAGTGGTTAGAGCATTGGATTAGTAACCGAAAGGTTGCAAGTTCGAATCCCCAAGCTGCTGACAAGGTACAAATCTGTCATTCTGCCTCTGAACAAGGCAGTTAACCCACTGTTCCTAGGCCGTCATTGAAAATAAGAATTTGTTCTTAACTGACTTGCCTCGTTAAATAAAATTTTGTATTTATTATTTTTTTAACAAAAAAAAACAACATTACAAATCCCACCAACATCAGCCGCCTCAGAGCACAACTGATCCTTGTTTGGGAACACACCTACCAAAGCACACAACAGGCTGACCAATTGGTTGAAAAATATGTGGCCGTCCGGGAGATTTTGTGGCTTTTTGTGCCTGACAACAAGCCATCCTCAACAAGGTTGGAAAGTGACACTGAAGATGAGGCCTCAGAGTCTGATGTTCAGGAGGTGGACATTGAGGAGATTCAGGGAGAAGACATGGAAGCCTGAGAGGAAGACAACCAAAGCTTTAATTTCAAGACTATCATTTAACAGATGTATGTTGAAAATGTTTTTGGGAGATGCGATGGATCATTGGGGATCATTCAATAATCCCCTTTCTTTTGTTGTTCAGTGAAATCATCCCCGTGAAGAGTCAACTCATTTAATTAAAGTAACTAAATTGTTATTTTTATTTCTATTGGAAGGATTTAACCATTTGCAATTATGTCTACTTATGATAATGTAAAAGGTTTATGTTTCTGTCTCCATATGATATGGTAAATATATCCAATGCAAGAAAACATCTTCATTTAAATGGTATTAATATTAATTTGCATATATTTCCGTTAATTCCCATATATTCCCGTTAATTCCCACAGAAGGTTTTCACCTCTGAATATTCCCCAAAATGTGCAAACCTATGTGTACTCTATGCTGTTGGAATGTCTCAGGCCTTACATGTTAGTCTTCTTGTTTAGTTTTTTTGTAATTTTTCTTACATTTCCCTGTTGAACTCCTTTTTTTTCTTGCACTGGTGGCAATGTGCGTTATTTATAATGTCTCACTGAGTTTGTGTTTTTGTTTTAAAGGAATTCATGCTTTATTATTTTCCCTCATAGGCAATCAGTCAGTCAATGATAACATTGTAAAGTATTAGAACCGTCATCAGACCTGGGTTCAAGTCTTTAAAATACTTACATACAATTTGGGTCTAACTGTGTCCCCTGTGTATTGCTCTGGGAAAGAACCACAGAGATTTCTGTAGACAAGCTGATATGGTCAACTGATTTATTTTATTATGATCAAGTACTGTATTGGATGACTGTTGAAATGTATTGTATTTATGATGAGAGATTGATAGTAGAGACGGATAGTAGATCATTTCCATAAAATGCTATACAGTATGTAACCTTGTACATACAGTTGAAGTTGGAAGTTAGATTACATTTAATCCTCGTAAAAATTCCCTGTGTTAGGTCAGTTAGGATCACCACTTTATTTTAAGAATGTGAAATGTCAGAATAATAGTAGAGAGAATGATTTATTTCAGCGTTTATTTCTTTCACCACATTTCCAGTGATTCAGAAGTGTACATACACTCAATTAGTATTTGGTAGCATTGCCTTTAAATTGTTTAACTTGGGTCAAACATTTTGGGTAGCCTTCCATAAGCTCCCCACAATAAGTTGGGTGAATTTTGGCCCATTCCTCCTGACAGAGCTGGTGTAGTCAGACCTCCTTGCTCACATACGCTTTTTCAATTCTGCCCACAAATGTTCTATAGGATTGAGGTCAGGGCTTTGTGATGGCCACTCCAATACCTTGACTTTGTTGTCCTTAAGCCATTTTGTCACAACTTTGGACGTATGCTTGGGGTCATTGTCCATTTGGAAGACCCATTTGCGCCCAAGCTTTAACTTCCTGACTGATGTCTTGAGATGTTGCTTCAATATATCCACATAATTTCCACCCTCAATGATGCCATCTATTTTATGAAGCGCACCAGTTCCTCCTGCAGCAATGCACCCCCACAACATAATGCTGCCACCCCTGTGCTTCATGGTTGGGATGGTGTTCTACGGCTTGCAAGCCTCCAAACATAACGATGGTCATTATGGCCAAACAGTTCTATTTTTGTTTCATCAGACCAGAGGACATTTCTCCAAAAAGCACAATCTTATTTATGGCGGTTTTGGAGCACTGGCTTCTTCCTTCTGAGCGGCCTTTCAGGTTATGTCGATATAGGACTCATTTTTACTGTGGATGTAGATACTTTGGTACCTGTTTCCTCCAGCATCTTCACAAGGTCCTTTGCTGTTGTTTTGGGATTGATTTGCACTTTTCGCACCAAAGTACGTTCATCTCTAGGAGACAGAAAGAGTCTCATTCCTGAAAGGTATGACGGCTGCGTGGTCCCATGGTGTTTATACTTGCGTACTATTGTTTGTACAGATGAACGTGGTACCTTCAGGCGTTTGGAAATTGCTTCCAAGGATGAACCAGACTTGTGGAGGTCTACAATTTATTTTCTGATCTCTTGGATGATTTCTTTAGATTTTCCTATGATGTCAAGCAAAGAGGCACTGAGTTTGAAGGTAGGCCTTGAAATGCATCCTCCAATTGACTGAAAGGATGTAAATTAGCCTATCAGAAGCTTCTAAGCCATGACGTAATTTTCTGGAATTTTCCAAGCTGTATAAAGGCACAGTCAACTTAGTGTATGTAAACGTATGACCCACTGGAATTGTAATACAGTGAATTATAAGTGAAATAATCTGTCTGTAAGCAATTGTTGGAAAAATGACTTGTGTCTTGCACAAAGTAGATGTCCTAACCGACTGGCCAAAACAACATTTGTGGAGTGGTTGAAAAAGCTAGTTTTAATGACTCCAACCTAAGTGTATGTAAACTTCTGACTTCAACTGTATACCTTTGTATGGAGAGTGTTTATTATTAAAGACTTTCAGTCCAATAGCATGGATGTATTTAGCCCCCTGTACACTGGTCTACTTGTGTTTGTTTCGGAGGTGTGAATGGGCATGTGTGTATGCATTTTATTTAACCTGTATGTATCCAGGTTATAGCCTGGTACCAGACCTGTTTGGCATGATAAGTGGTGAGATGATGACACAAACAGATCTGGGACCATGCTATCCAGGTAAGTCTCGCTGAGGTTTTTTAAATTGATTTAACCTTTATTTAATCAGGGAGTCATACTGAGACCAAGGTATCTTTTACAGATGAGCCCTAAATGACATAAAATACACACATCGAAATAAATACAAAATGCAACCAGAAAAAAAAGCATAGTCATAAAAAACAAATACAGTCATCAGTAATAAGGTCCTCAGCTTTCTGATTTGCCCTAGAGGCACCAGAACATAACATTTCAGAACATTTTGAAGTTCCTCAAGGAGGGTGCAAGAAAACTCAAAGCCGATTTACCTAACTCAGTAGAGACCAAAGGACTTTCCAGAGTTAACATCCCTGAGACCATCTGTGGTCAAATCTCTTTCGCACGAGAGACCTATGGTTCTGTGTGTCCACGTGTTGTTGTGTGGGTGTGTGCATGATGTAAATAGACATATGGAGTCAGGGATGATGTGCTTGTGAGTGTAAACGAATGAGTCAGGTGTACTTCTGTCAGCAGGCTGATGCTGCAGTCAGGCCAGGTGGTCTAGTCCAGCCCCTGTCCTCTGGCTCCCCTTCTGCCCCCTTCTGGATGACACACACGTACCTCATTAGCTAGAATTTAAACGGCAAACACTCATTATAAACGAAAGAATACTCTTATCTGTTTCATAGATTACATTTTTCTTTATTTCAGTTTATTTGATTTAATCGCCAGATGTCCAAACTTCTACCTTTCGCTTTAACTGAAATAGAGACCACAGATGATTAACTTTGTGTTTCAGTAGCCAGGTGTCTTCAGAATGGTCTGTAAAGCCATGTAGATCAGTGGAGGCTGCTGAGGGGAGGACAGCTTAGAGTAATGGCTGGAATGGAGTCAATGGAATGGTATCAACCACATGGAAACCACATGTTTGATACCATTCCATTGACTCCATTTCAGCCATTATTACGAGCTGTCCTACCCTCAGCAGCCTCCACTGACGTAGATTAGATTTGTCTTTATTAGGTAACGGTATCTTCATAGCTCCCAGATAGCAGTTGGTTGGTTGCAGCTGTGAAGTGAAGAGACGACCAGTGAGCGCCTGCATTTCCAACCATTCTAGACATCCTCACCACAGCAAAAAAGACATCAGTGTTTGTCTTCTCCATAGCTGACATACCTTCATAATGATGCCATAAAAGTATTTTTAAGAAGGAACGAAAAACAAATGAAAGGACTGTTGTCACATATTAACTAAATTGACATTCCTTCAGCCTATTGGATGGTTTCAGTGTGGAGGGAGGGGCTTCCATGTCCTGCCTGCTTGTTCTTAGAAAGCCTTTCATCTCTAATTGAGTTAGATGACCAGAAAGAGGAGGAGGATGAGAGTTAGAGGGCTTGTTCTACAGACATGGCACTGTGGAGGTGCATTAAGACCTCAGGCAGTTTTACATTTCCCTCCTATCTCCAATATCTCTATTATGCGGTTACCAATTCAAGACCTGTCTTCATACTGAAAGAGTATACCTCTACCCACCTTCCTTCTCTTTATTCTATATTTAGTGTTTAGGGCATTAAGGAACTAGACAACAATGAGTTCCCTCCATTTTGTACAACCCAAGTCATGTCCCTGTTCTATACTGAGGTTATCCTCAGCCAGTTGTGCCATGCACTTCTGGTCCACTCCATCCTGACAAACAGCATGGCCAACAAATGATGTCCTCTTGTCATCTTGTGTGTGATATTATAACAGCATGTTCTTTTAACGAGTTACATGCCTGACAAGAAAATCCAGCAGCATTTCCTGGGGCATTTGTTATGCAATGAGTCTATTCTGCCTGTTTGAGGCCCTTGGTTACCACTGTGGGAAATAACCCAATAACCTGAGTAACCTAATATCCCAACTCAAAGAGCTGCATTGGCTCGCTCAAATTGGGTTACAAACCACTGGATTCACTTGTGCCATACATTCTGGGAGCCAAATACATCTGTGAAGTATGTCGATGGATTACAAACAACATTGTATATAGACTTTTTCTACTGTATTATTGACTGTATGTTTGGTTATTCCATGTGGAACTCTGTGTTGTATGTGTCAAACTGCTTTGCTTTATCTTGGCCAGGTCTTGGCCAGGTCGCAGTTGTAAATGATAACTTGTTCTCAATTAGACAACCTGGTTAAATAAAGGTGAAATAAATAAAAAAAAACATCCGACCGGGCAAAAGGCTAGAGATGCCACATTCGAGGAGCGGGACACTAATCCAGACTCTTATAAGAAATTTCGCTATACCTTCAGACAAACAATCAAACAGGCAAAGCGTCAATACAAGACTAAGATTGAATCCTACTACACCGGCTGTGATGCTTGTAGGATGTGGCAGGTCTTGCAAATTATTACGGACTACAAAGGGAAACCCAGCAGCGAGCTGACCAGTGACACAAGCGTACCAGACAAGCGAAATGCCTTTTATGCTCGCTTCGAGGCAAGCAACACTGAAGCATGCATGAGAGCACCAGCTGTTCCAGATGACTGTGTGATCACGCTGTCCGTAACAGATGTGAGCAAGACCTTTAAACAGGTCAACATTCACAAGGCTGTTGAATTTGTACCTTTGGAACAATGTCAGATCTTCAACATTATATCCACTATCAGAAAAACACTATAGGTTGGGCAGCACCTTCTACTAGAGAGTTGATCTATCTACAGCTCTTCCAGGGTTTTAACCAAGCCTAGCCCTTCGTAGCATTAATATTTTTAACTACTACCAATGTGTTATCGTGAGAATGATTCTTGAGAGATCTCTTAATTACTCAATATAATCACTGTCATTCCAACGGGTAGGTTTTTAAAATTGAATGTAACCATACTTTATAACTCATATATCATCAATTATATTATTTAGGCCTATATAGCATTTGCGTAGTCATCAACAGCACTTGTTTCCAGTAAAAAGCATAGGGTTTCAAGCTTTGATTGACTTCAAATTTATCTACAAATTAAAATTTGATATGTTCGATTCAAGTCTCCATCTCAACCAAAAATCAAGTTAAAGAATAGGACTAAATCAAATTAGATTAGAATTAGTCCTTAGATTTTTGATTGAGATGGAGATGTGAATCCAATATATGAATTATTAATTTTTAGACAAACTGGGTATTGAATTGTATTTGGTTGTCAACGCAACCAAATATCAACATTTGAAAGATGTATTTTCTGCTTGGATAGTTCCATCTGTGCCACTGATTTTAATCTGGCTTTAATTCCAGTTTGTCTACAAATTACTTATTGATATGTTCGATTCACGTCTCCATTTCCATCCTATTCTTTAATTTCTTTAACTTTAACTCTAACATATCAATTGTTAATTTGTAGACAAACTGTAATTAAAGACCAACTAAGTCAGTGGCACAAAATATGCATATCCTTCAAATGTTGATATTTGGTTGCATTGTCAACCAAACACTATTCAATAATAATTGTGTAATACAGTAAATATCCTAAAGTTTCCAAACTGATGTAACAGTATTTATTCAACCTTAAAATTAGTAACACATCCCGGACCACATTGTGAGGTTAACCTACTGTAACTATAAATGCCTTCTTATGTAATCATAGAAAGTGTATCCAAGATAGCATGCAAAGGTTGCAACTGTGGAGATCTTCACAATTGCTATAATAATCTGTGCAGAATCTTGAACTGCATTCATCACTTGCACTATGTACTTTTCATATAATCTCAACTGCAATCCAGGACATGTGGTTGTGCTATTAGATTAAGCACAGTGATAACACATTAAGTTGTTGCATAAATACAAATATCTGACATTGTGTTCCCATTTGAACTTTGTTGTTGAAGGCGCAGTAATAACACATTGGAAATTCAACAAACTTCTGATTGTCTTTTTGAGTGGGTGAATAAAGGTTGAAATCTCATTGATCAACATCTCAGCCAAACATTACCCAAATTTCCACGTTGAAATGATGTGTTGTGCCCAGTGGGTGTAGTCCTTGACAAGGATCAGATCAAATGAGACTTAAATGAAAAATCCTTCAGTGTCACGGAGGTTCACTGTCCTTCAACGCAGACACTCAGGAACAGATTTACGTAGGCTTTGCATTAGTTTACATTTTATATTTATTTAATACCAAACACAGCTATAATGCGGAACTGTCTTTTTTTACATTGTACACTCAACTCATCTATTTTATTTGTAACATTTTATTGCACCTTTCATGGTTTATAGTTTATTGCACTAATGCAAGCACTATATCTGTCCCTGAGTTTTTTCAGTCTCCAGGTCTGCTACATAAGACTGTTTCCTGCTTCCACAATCCTATAAGCTCTCTCTCTCTCTGTGCACTGTGTCTGTCTTCTCAACCCTAATCCTGTACAGGTGCCTTAGACTCCGAGCCCTGGGATGGAACACAGGCACAGCCCCGCTGCCTGCTGGGAATGCCACCTCAGCCAATCACAGCGACAGCAGAGAGAGAGATGATGTCGCCTTAGGAACCCAGGTAAGGAGTTGTGATATGGTGTATATATGTACAGGTCTATACTCTGTTTCAGGGGGAATTTGTTAAGCATACAGCAAAGGCCTCTCGCTCAGTAATGTAGAAATCTTCATAGGGAGAGTGAGCAGGCCTTATTCATTCTATGCTCCCATGCGTAAACCCATCTCGGTACATGTGAGACGCTGCGCACAGCTTGAGAGTTCATAATGGCCATTGTGTCAGGCCTGCTGGCCTGTTCACCATCAGCGCCACCTCGCAAAATACACACCGGCCAAATCAGTGCACAGGTCACAGTGTGATTGAGTCCCCAGCTTTATAGCTGCGAGTGAGTGAGAGTTTGTATGTGTGTGTGTCTATATATGGATTAATAAAAGAATACTCCTTTCCACCAGGGTGTTTCCTACACGTACATTACCAACACACACAGCACCTTGCCTTATTAAAAACACTGGCAAGTTGTGGGACCATCTATAGAAAATTCCATTCCAGCAGCATTATTTCACTGTCATAGAGTTCAATGCAATGCAGGCAGAGTGTAGCCTACTGTATGAGTGTGTGTAGTGATTGTATGAGTAATGCTACTCGCCTCGCCCCATCAGCAGTCCATTTAAGGAGCATGAGAGATGATGAGAATGAGACGAGAGCCTGAGTCAAAAATCGGATCTGGCACGAGTTCAACAGTATGGGTTTAAGTCAACAGAGAGAGAGAGAAGTGGAGTTTTTAATTCATTAGTGAGCAGAGACCTCATACTGTGACCATAATTCTTTATAGCTGGATTATAGTCATAATACAAGGATAAGGGGAATAGGTTACGAGCATGGAGGGAAACCGCTCTGCTCTGGTCCCCATGTCTGAATGAGAAATGGCTGAGCCATGGCGTGTCATATCTCAGCCTGGTCTCCTCTACTCTCCTCTCATGGGCTCTGGTCCTGTAACAGTGGACTGTGAGAGCATGTCCAGGCCATGCCATGCTGCACTGCAGCCCAGTCGTTTCAACCATCTCAGCCGCCCAATCCAGTCTGGTCCATCTGGCTGGAATCTTCTGGCCTGGCCTGGCGTCCCCAATCTCTCCAGCAGTAACGCCTCATTCCTAAAAAATAAAACTCCAGTGTTTTCATTTAAAAGCCCAAATATTTCCCTCTCTCCACAAACCTGACTTTTATGGGGCTGACTCTCTTCTCTCCACAAACCTGACTTTTATGGGGCTGACTATCTTCTCTCCACAAACCTGACTTTTATGGGGCTGACTCTCTTCTCTCCACAAACCTGACTTTTATGGGGCTGACTCTCTTCTCTCCACAAACCTGACTTTTATGGGGCTGACTATCTTCTCTCCACAAACCTGACTTTTATGGGGCTGACAATCTTCTCTCCACAAACCTGACTTTTATGGGGCTGACTATCTTCTCTCCACAAACCTGACTTTTATGGGGCTGACTATCTTCTCTCCACAAACCTGACTTTTATGGGGCTGACTATCTTCTCTCCACAAACCAGACTTTTATGGGGCTGACTATCTTCTCTCCACAAACCTGACTTTTATGGGGCTGACTCTCTTCTCTCCACAAACCTGACTTTTATGGGGCTGACTATCTTCTCTCCACAAACCTGACTTTTATGGGGCTGACTCTCTTCTCTCCACAGCCACATGTTGAGCCTCATGAAACACATTTGTGTGGAACTGATTTCATTGGAGAGATGTTAGGGGAATATACTGGGCAAAGAATAACATGACGGTTCCTTTTTGGGCTTTTGTGAAATGAAAACCATAGGGCACAATCGCTTAGGGCTGACGTCAGCGCAATGAGAAGTGAGCTAACAAGCTCATATGAACACTGTGTGTTAAATTAGCACTTGAACACTTTGTGGCTTGGGATGGGGAGAGAGGAATACTCCCAAAGCACACAATACATTTTTTAACAGAAGTCCCCTTCGGCTAACAATAGATAACAATATTGCGAAAGCCCTCTCACTACACCAAAGGAAAGATATTTTTTTTTACTGGATGATAAGTTGGTTGAACAGCAACATAATATGGCTACATGTGTTTCTGTAAAATGTGTAGTCTTAGACTCATTCATTCTTTATTTTTTTTCTATGAGAGACAGCCATGCATTAGTGACCATCCTCTCACCACACTACTCTTCACAACATTGGCGCCCTGTAGACCTTTTTATCAATTCTGATAGAATGTGCATGAGGAGAGGGGAGGGCAGCTGTACGTTGACAGGTGCCCTTTCAGCCATGTATACCCAGATATATTTAGCAGGCAGCAGACCTAACTGGGAGGATTAGTAGACCTACTGCATCAGTTCTGTTAAAAGATACATGGAGAGAGGAGGGGCAGCTACAGTATGTTGACACTTTCAGCCATCTATACCCACCCATATGTCCTTTGTAAGTGTCTATCAACATTCTAAAGCCCCTCTTTTCTGCTTTAACTGCTTAGACAGAGCAGTTACAACTTATCTGGTCAGCCTCTCCCCTATGCCAAACTGTTCCTCCAGAAGTCTGCAGATATTTGGCCGAATCGAACCTGACTTGATTGATTAGAATCTGAATGTTGACTCACACCGTGATAATCCTGTTCCATTGTGGTTCTGTGCCTTACCACCTGGTTGTTGATAATCAGAGCTCATCTTTTAATGAGACACGTGAACACAGCAAGGATGTATTGAGAAGCCAATCATATATTTTACCAGGGAAGACCGTTGTACATTTTTATATCAGAAGACCCAGGAGGTTGTCTCACTGTTAATTGTCTCGTCATGTTGCCCAGGTGTATTGAAGCCATTAGATCAGAAGCCATTCCTGACCACAGGACTCATGCTAGGAGATTTACTCTGTTCTGTGGGCTGTTTGTCAGAGTATAAAGGCTGTTCACTGTGAAGGTAAGAATGGCTTCCATCCTGCAGTGATGCTTTGATATCAGAGGCAATAGCTCAATTGAAACACTGACTGAATCAAACAGGGCCCTCTGAAGTACAGTACAGTATGTGCAGATGTATCGGCCTGGATAACTTTTCAACCCGTTTTTTTCTGTTCTTCTTCTGTTAAATCTGTGGTGACGTTTTTTGCCTCTGGGCTACCAATTGCTATGCATACCTATGGGCAGCGGTGGAACGCCCTAGACGGCCGAACCCGGCAGTTGGTTTTAGGTATGTATCTGGGGTTATTATTTTCAGCAAACCATTCATCAATGTGTCAGCTTAATTTCTTACAAACCTCTCTGGTGTTCTTTCAGACTTGTCAAACGTCTCCGTGGAAACAATTCTGTGGCCAAGTCATCCTGGGACATGCTCTCTGTATTCAACATCCAACTCTGAAAGCATGCTGTATTATTTTCTGCTTTAAAAGAAGAGATTGAGATTTAAGTAGATAACTGAAGGAACATTCATCGCTAATGTCTTCATCGGCGTTCTCAATGCACACACAAATTAAGCGGATACACACAGCACAGAGTATCCAACTTCCACATGGTGTTCAGCCAGTGTCCGCTATGCCTCAGAGTGCAGTTAGATCTGAAAGGGCTCCATTAACAGTTGTCAGGCACCCAGTCAGATCAGGCTTGTGGTCTTATGAAGGGAAACGTGCTATGTAGGAGCCAGGTACCGCAAAATATAATATATTTATAGACAAATATTTGATTTGACACTAAAATACTGTTCTATTTAATTATGTGAGGTTCATCAGGCTCATTCATTGGTCATCATTGGTCATCCTCTTCCAACATAGTCATTTCAGTGTCAGCCAGACCCGACTTAGCAGTTCTCTGCCTGCCATTTGTCCTTTAGCCTAGTGCCCTTTTCCCTCCATTCTTCCTTAGTTGTCATGTTTTCTGTGGATTATTTCCATTCATTTGCTCCCTGCTGAATTTGGGCACTCTGCAGAATACATAAACATCTTGGATCAAATCTAGTACATTAGACATAGTCCTAGAGATGGAAGGAAACATATAATTTTGTATTGTATTGATTCAGCTTTAAGTAATGGTGCATAACAGTACATTTTAGGCTCACGAAGCATTCAGCAAAGAGAAACCTGTGATCTTCAATGTACAGAGTATTTTACAAGGCATGTGTCAAGCAAAGGAAAGTAATGTGTAATCCACATTGTTACCCTTCAGTTGCAACTTTCATGGCAGTCTGTATGGAAGTCTTGTTGTATTTTCCCTCATTTATATCAATCATATATTCATTATTTGCCCCCCCCCCCCCCGTACACACACACTACACACCCTCTGTTGGGTGCTAGGAGGTTGAGAAGTCGCTGTGTTCCATGCATTCCATGTCAATCTCTAGGTCCTTATGGACTAGTTTCCATCAGGGGGAGGAACATGCCATAGCTCTGTAACTCGGGACCCTTCCAACGATCTACTGCTCTGCGGCCGTTCTGGCAAACACCACTCATTCCTTACGTTATGTTCACCCTCACTTCTCTGACCAATTGTCAGGGAGGCGAACCCCGACAAATTGTTGTTATTCAAGAACTTATGAAATTCAGTATCATTGCATAATGGGAAGATGGAAAGAGAGAGAGAGATGGAAAGACACCCCCGATGTAATGAAACAAAATAAGGGAAGAAAGGAGTTTTCAGTCTTTTGAAGAGTAATGAGAAATACTTGCTCCTGTCTGTCACTATGTGGCTCCTCTTTAAAGGACAGGCCTGTCTCTCACTGCTGAAAGATGTGCCAATCACAGCTAGTCGCAGACAAGATTCCCACATCCTCCTTTCTAATGTATAGACAGGGAGTCTGACCTGCTCTTATTGTATGGCTGGGTTTCCTCCTTCTCCCTTTGTCATGTTTTTATTTTTGTTCCACCATAAAGAATGCAACGCTTTTGCTTAGGAGCCATGTAAAATCTCAAGGTTGTAAATGAAACCTATAACATTCTACAACATTCCTGGGTTTAATGCTGTCCTTGTCACACCAGTGGTCCATTAGAAGCCCTTGACATTGATATTATTTGTCCTTCCTTCAATCCTAAAACGCCATTAACGTCACTCTTATTGTCGTCTGCAGAGATGTGAGGATTGACATATCATACTGTATTGTTTATCGGAGGAAGGAATTACTAGTCATTATATCATTGTTGTTTTCAGTAGATGTTTGGTAGTAGGCTCTATTACTCTATTCTATAGAATGTCCTCACAGCTGCCTTTGATAGGGATAATGGACGTGTGTGTTTATAATCTAGATCTTCCGGAAACATTTTGCTCTCTCTTGGTGTTAATTATAGCACTGCTCTTTGTACATCTTGGGGGAGCAATGATAATGATAATGAGAGTTGTAGCCCTCTTTGTACTAGTAAAACAGGATGGGTTAACTTTTTTGTTCTAGTAGAAATGAAGGGCTAAAAGACATACATTGTGGTCCTGACGTAACAGGATGGGTTAACATTAAGCAATAGGCATGCCAATGACATCCACTCCGACTCAATGGATTCATGCTATTCATAATGTTTCATTCATCATGTTTTACAACAACACATTCTGTCCACAGAGGGCAGACAAACAGACCTGTTGTTGACTGACAAACCACAACGGCATGCGTAACTACGGCAACCGAGCGGCTACCAGGGAACTGATTATGGTAGACAGACAGAGCCTCCAAAACAGTAACATGTAGAGCAATGTGTGGGAACCTAATGGACCACTGCACCTTTAATGATCCCCTGGAGGGAGCGTGTGGGAAACGTTGTGGACTACACCTTTAAAGATTAGACTCTGGGAGTTGTTTTTGCAATCAGAGGTGACTTCAGAGCTCAGGTTAGCTCTGGGAAGCAGGCAGGCACTCCATAATGTATATTATATTCAGTGATTTACTGTCCCAGATATCAGCCCCAGCCATGGGCATCAGTCCCAGCTCCAGCTCACCTCTGCTGTTATGCTGCAAAGCCCTACTGAAAGGGAGGCATCTCCCTGGGATTAAGAGGCCACACTTTCACAGCTGCAGAAATACAAAGCAGAGGGCTCCACACCTGTAGTCTGTGCCCACCCCCGGCTCTGCCCGCCTTTCAACCTGCCCCCACTATGCCCTGCCCCTGCCCAGATTCTTCACCAGTGCAGTGCAGGTGGGAAATAGGTTTAGCAATCACAGCCCCAGTGATGTGTCTTAACAATGTGAGGGGATTTCTTTGTGGACTTGTTCCTGGACACATCTTCCATTCTCGTTCCTGTACATCCACAGACAGACAGCATGCAATGTATTTTGAGCGACAGTGTGAAAATACCAAACCAGGCCACATTTGGTGGTCTAACACGGGGGGGTCAGCATCAAAGCCTGACGACTGACATCCAAGGTGAGGTGTGAGTGTAAGAGTCAAAGCCTTTCCCAACTGTGATTGACAGCTAGTCTCCCTAGGAGACCCTACAGCAGTCTCATGGGCCTTCCCTTTCCTTCTTTTCCCTACTACCTCTGGTGCTGGCTGCCCTCGGCTCTCCCACCTCTCCATCATATCCTCCAGAAGGCATAAAGATAAGCCAAATGGGTATGGGTGTTGAAAGCAAGGCCTCTGTTGGCCCCTGGTCTGGCCCACGTTAAGAGCAGAGCATCAGAGCATCCATCTGCTAAGCAGGCAGCAGCAACTCCTGAAGCTCCACTAACCACATGTGTTTCCAGTCTTCCCCTACCGTGGAATCCCTGCCGATACGGAACAGGGGGCTAAATTGAAACGGCTTAGCTTGCTACAGACATAGCCAGACATTATTGGACAAAATGTACTTCTTTGTGTGCTGTCAGGAGTGTCTCATTCCATGATAAGTTTAATAAACTTTGTCTTAAATCGTAACAGGGGTACGTTCACTTTTCATTGGCTGCATGTATTAATGGGCAGATGGCCTCCTAATAGTGATTGAAGCATCTAATGTTGTTTTTTACCTTTATTTAACTCGGCAAGTCAGTTAAGAACAAATTCTTATTTACAATGATGGCCTAGGAACAGTGGGTTATAACTGCCTTGTTCAGGGGCAGAACGACAGCTCGGGGATTCCAATCTAGCAACCTTTCAGTTACTGGCCCAACTCTCTAACCACTAGGCTACCTGCCGCCCCGCCTTTGTCTGCCTTAGAATGGTGCTGCCCTCCAAAGCAGCACATAGACACTGCCTGTCTGAACATTTATTTCGAAATGGTTATTATAACAATAAAGTCAATGTTTTAACCAGGGAAAGGGAAGAGAGGGGGAAGAGTGATTCCAAACTATCAGAGAACATTTTAAGTGCAGCGACTAGCCACAACACACCCTTTAAAACAACAGTCACAATACTTAATGCTAGTGGTTTTGGGACAGAAATTAGAAATCGTTCTCTTGTTTTGTCGTTTTTTGTATTATGTATTATTACTTATCATATGTGAGTAGCTGTCGGGAAGGTCTGACTACCCAGGCCCCAGTCTATGGGATGATTAGGGAGATGACTGAAAGGAATCAATTACCAGTGTTGTGTTTTAATATTGGGCTGTACTAACTGCAGCAGGTCACGTAGTGATCGTAAATTGTGCCTTTCTTTCGTTGGATGGCCGACAGCAGTCTTCGTTTCAGGTAGCGTTCCACAAGCTTCCCACAATAAGTTGGGTGAATTTTGTCCCATTCCTCCTGACAGAGCAATTCCTCCTGACAGAGCTGGTGTAGTCTGGTTTGTAGGCCTCCTAGCTCGCACACGCTTTTTCAGTTCTGCCGACAAATTGTCTATGGGATTGAGATCGGAGCTTTGTGATGGCCACTCCAATACCTTGACTTTGTTGTCCTTAAGCCATTTTGTCACAACTTTGGACATATGCTTGGGTCATTGTCCATTTGGAAGACCCATTTGCGACCAAGCTTTAACTTCCTGACTGATTTCTTGAGATGTTGCTTCAATATATCCACATAATTTTTGTCCCTCGTGATGCCATCTATTTGGTGAAGAGCACCAGTCCCTCCTGCAGCAAAGCACCCCCACAACATGATGCTGCCACCCCTGTGCTTCATGGTTGGGATGGGTGTTCTTTGGCTTGCATGCCTCCCCCTTTTTCCTCCGATCATAACGATGGTCATTATGGCCAATCAGTTATATTTTTGTTTCATCAGACCAGAGGACATTTCTCCAAAAAGTGTGATATTTGTCCCCATGTGCAATTGCAAACTGTAGTTTGGCTTTTTATGGCGGTTTTGGAGCAGTGGCTTTTTACTTGCTGAGCAGCCTTTCAGGTTATGTCGATATAGGACTTGTTTTACTGTGGATATAGATACTTTTGTTTCTGTTTCCTCCAGCATCTTCACAATGTCCTTTGCTGCTGGTTTGGGATTGATTTGCACTTTTCGCACCAAAGTACGTTCATCTCTAGGAGACAGAATGCATCTCCTTCCTGAGCGGTAAATGAGGGCTGCGTGGTCCCATGGTGTTTATACTTGCGTACTATTGTTTGTACAGATGAACGTGGTACCTTCAGGCGTTTGGAATTTGCTCCCAAGGATGAACCAGACTTGTGGAGGTCTACCATTTTTTTGCTGAGGTCTTGGCTGATTTCTTTAGATTTGCTCATGATGTCAAGCAAAGAGTCACTGTGTTTGAACGTAGGCCTTGAAATACATCCACAGGTACACCTCCAATTGACTCAAATGTTGTCAATTAGCCTATCAGAAGCTTCGAAAGCCATGACATACATTTCTGGAAATTTTCCAAGCTGTTTAAAGGCACAGTCATCTTAGTGTATGCAAACTTCTGACCCACTGGAATTGTGATACAGTGAATTATAAGTGAAATAATCTCTGTCTGTAAACAATTGTTGGAAAATTACTTGTGTCATGCACAAGGAAGATGTCCTAACATACTTGCCTATAGTTTGTTAACAAGACACTTGTGGAGTGGTTGAAAAATTAGTTTTAATGATTCCAACCCAAGTGTATGTAAACTTCCAACTTCAACTGTGGATATATACAATGGGGAGAACAAGTATTTGATACACTGCTGATTTTGCAGGTTTTCCTTACTTACAAAGTATGTAGATGTCTGGAATTTTTATCATAGGTACACTTCAACTGTGAGAAATCCAGAAAATCACATTGTATGATTTGTAAGTAATTCATTTTCATTTTATTGCATGACATAAGTATATGATACATCAGAAAAGCAGAACTTATTATTTGGGACAGAAACCCTTGTTTGCAATTACAGAGATCATACATTTCCTGTAGTTCTTGACCAGGTTTGCACACACTGCAGCAGGGATTTTGGCCCACTCCTCCATACAGACCTTCTCCAGATCCTTCAGGTTTCGGGGCTGTCGCTGGGAAATACGGACTTTCAGCTCCCTCCAAAGATTTTGTATTGGGTTCAGGTCTGGAGACTGGCTAGGCCACTCCAGGACCTTGAGATGCTTCTTACGGAGCCACTCCTTAGTTGACCTGGCTGTGTGTTTCGGGTCGTTGTCATGCTGGAAGACCCAGCCACGACCCATCTTCAATGCTCTTACTGAGGGAAGGAGGTTGTTGGCCAAGATCTTGTTGGCCAAATCTGTCTTTTTCACCTGCGGGATTGTCTGAGACCAGCCACCCAGAGTTTTTCTATCTCTAATAAAGCCCTTTTGTAGGTAAAAACATTGGTTGGCTGGGTCTGGCTCCCCAGTGGGTGGATCTGGCTCTCCAGTTGGTAGGTCTGGCTCCCAACTCCCAAGTGGGTGGGTCTGGCTCCCAAGTGGGTAGGCCTATGCCCTCCCAAGCTCATCCATGGCTGTGCTCCTGCCCAGTCATGTTAAATCCAAAGATTAGGGCCTAATTTATTTATTTACATTTAACAGCCTTAACACTTTTTTGGTTACGACATGATTCAATATGTGTTATTTCACAGTTTTGATGTCTTCACTATTATCCTACAATGTAGAAAATAGTAAAAATAAAGATAACCCAGGAATGCGTACGTGTGTCCAAATGTCAGAGACTCTGTCAGAGTGACCATTGGGTTCTTGGTCACCTCCCTGACCAAGGCCCTTCTCCCCCGATTGCTCAGTTTGGCCGGGCAGCCAGCTCTAGAGTCTTGGTGGTTCCAGACTTCTTCCATTTAAGAATGATGGAGGCCACTGTGTTCTTGGGACCTTCAATGCTGCAGAAATGTTTTGGTTCCCTTCACCAGGTGTGTGCCTCGACACAATTCTGTCATGGAGCTCTATGACAATTCCTTCAACCTCATGGCTTAGTTTTTGCTCTAACATTCACTGTAAACTATGGGACCTTATATAGACAGGTGAGTGCCTTTCCAAATCATGTCCAATCAAATGAATTTACCACAGGTGGACTCCAATCAAGATATAGAAACATCTTAAGGATGATCCATGGAAACAGGATGCACCTGAGCTCAATTTGTGTCTCATAATGAAGGGTTTGAATAGTTATGTAAATAAGGTATTTCTGTTATTTATTTGTAATACATTTTTGAGAATTTAAAAAAAAAAACTGTTTTAACTGTCATTATGGGATATTCTGTGTAGATTGATGAGGACCTTTTTTATTCAATCCATTTTAGAATAAGGCTGTAACCTAACAAAATTTGAAAAAAGTAACGTGGGCTGAATACTTTCCGAGGGCACTGTATATGTGTATATACAGTGGGGCAAAAAATTATTTAGTCAGCCACCAATTGTGCAAGTTCTCCCACTTAAGAAAATGAGAGAGGCCTGTCATTTTCATCATAGGTACACTTCAACTATGACAGACAAAATTAGAAAAAAATATCCAGAAAATAACATTGTAGGATTTTTTATGAATTTATTTGCAAATTATGGTGGTAAATAAGTATTTGGTCAATAACAAAAGTTTATCTCATTACTTTGTTATATATACCCTTTGTTGGCAATGACAGAGGTCAAACGTTTTCTGTAAGTCTTCACAAGGTTTTCACACACTGTTGCTGGTATTTTGGCCCGTTCCTCCATGCAGATCTCCGCTAGAGCAGTGATGTTTTGGGGCTGTTGCTGGGCAACACGGACTTTCAACTCCCTCCAAAGATTTTCTATGGGGTTGAGATCTGGAGACTGGCTAGGCTACTCCAGGACCTTGAAATGTTTCTTACGAAGCCACTCCTTCATTGCCGGGGCGGTGTGTTTGGGATCATTGTCATGCTAAATGACCCAGCCACATTTCATCTTCAATTCCCTTGCTGATGGAAGAAGGTTTTCACTCAAAATCTCACGATACATGGCCGTATTCATTCTTTCCTAAACACAGATCAGTCGTCTTGGTCCCTTTGCAGAAAAACAGCCCCAAAGCATGATGTTTCCACCCCCATGCTTTACAGTAGTTAAGGTGTTCTTTGGATGCAACTCAGCATTCTTTGTCCTCCAAACACGACGAGTTGAGTTTTTACCAAAAAGTTATATTTTGGTTTCATCTGACCATATGACATTCTCCCAATCTTCTTCTGGATCATCCAAATGCTCTCTAGCAGACTTCAGACGGGCCTGGACATGTACTGGCTTAAGCAGGGGGACACGTCTGGCACTGCAGGATTTGAGTCCCTGGCGGCATAGTGTGTTACTGATGGTAGGCTTTGTTACTTTGGTCCCAGCTCTCTGCAGGTCATTCACTAGGTCCCCCGTGTGGTTCTGGGATTTTTGCTCACCATTCTTGTGATCATTTTGACCCCACGGGGTGAGATCTTGCGTGGAGCCCGAGATCGAAGGAGATTATCAGTGGTCTTGTATGTCTTCCATTTCCCAATAATTGCTCCCACAGTTGATTTCTTCAAACCAAGCTGCTCTCCTATTGCAGATTCAGTCTTCCCAGCCTGGTGCAGGTCTACAATTTTGTTTCTGGTGTCCTTTGACAGCTCTTTGGTCTTGGCCATAGTGGAGTTTGGAGTGTGACTGTTTCAGGTTGTGGACAAGTGTCTTTTATACTGATAAGAACTTCAAACAGGTGCCATTAATACAGGTAACGAGTGGAGGACAGAGGAGCCTCTTAAAAAAGAAGTTACGGGTCTGTGAGAGCCAGAAATCTTGCTTGTTTGTAGGTGACCAAATACTTATTTTCCACCATAATTTGCAAATAAATTCATTAAAAATGCTACAATGTGATTTTCTGGATTTTTTTTCTAATTTTGTCTGTCATAGTTGAAGTGTACCTATGATGAAAATTACAGGCCTCTCTCATCTTTTTAAGAGGGAGAATTTGCACAATTGGTGGCTGACTAAATATTTCTTTGCCCCACTGTATCTGTGACCGACAGATGTATATCTTTATTCCCCGTCATGTCAGATCTGTAGATTAGGGCCTTATGAATTTATTTAAATTGACTGATTTCCTTATATGAACTGTAACTCAGTAAAATCTTAGAAATGGTTGTGTTTATATTTTGGTTCCGTTTATATACACTACATGACCAAAAGTATGCTCGTTGAACATCTCATTCCTATGTCATGGGCATTAATATGGAGTTGGTCCCCCCTTTGCTGCTATAACAGCCTCCACTCTCGCAGTCAGCGTTCCAATTCATCCCAAAGGTGTTAGATGGTGTTGAGGTCAGGGCTCATTTCTGTAAAGGTCCTCACAGACAAACTGAAATGGTCCACCCACACAGACAGTGTGGTGAAGAAGGCGCAATAGCGCCTCGTTGAAGAAATTTAGCATGTCACCCAAAACCCTGACAAATTTTTACAGATGCAAAATAGAGAACTTCCTGACGGGTTGTATCACAGCCTGGTACGGCAACTGCTCCGCCCTCAACCACAAGGCTCTCCAGAGGGTGGTGCGGTCTGCACAACGCAAACTACCCGCCCGATGTCATAGGAATGCCAAAAACATCGTCAAGGACAACAACCCCCCGAGCCATTGCCTGTTCACACCGCTACCATCCAGATGGCAAGGTCAGTACATGTGCATCAAAGCTGGGACCGAGAGACTGAAAAACAGCTTCTATCTCAAGGACATCAGACTGCTAAACAGAAATCACTAACTCAGAGGTTGTGCTGCCTACATTGAGACCCAATCACTGGCCACTTTAATAAATGGATCACTAGTCACTTTAAACAAGGCCACTTTAATAATGTCTACAAATCTTACATTACTCATATCATATGTATATACTGTATTTTATACCATCTATTGCACCTTGCCTATGCTGCTCGGCCATCGCTCATCCATATATTTATGTGTACATATTCTCATTCATCCCTTTAGATTTGTGTGTATTAGGTAGCTGTTAGGAAATTGTTAGATTACTTGTTAGATATTACTGCTCTGTCAGAACTAGAAGCACAAGCATTTCGCAGCACTCGCATTAACATCTGCTAATCATGTGACCAATACAATTTTCTAGGATTTGATTTGATATTGACCTCGCTTTGTGTACGGGGGCATTGTCAAGCTGAAACAAGAAAGGGCCTTCACCAAAAGTTGGAAGCACAGAATCGTCTAGAATGTCATTGTATGCTGTAGCATTGATTTCCCTTCAGTGAAGCTGAAGGGAAACCATGAAAAGCAGTCCCAGACCATTATTCCACCTCCACCAAACTCTACAGTTGGCAATATGCATTGGGGCAGTTAGCATTCTCCTGGTATCATTCTCATTTACAGCAACGACCTGGGGAATAGTTACAGAGGAGAGGAAGGGGATAAATGAGCCGATTGTAAGCTGGGGATGATTAGGTGATCATGATAGTATGAGAGCCGGATTTAACATCCCTAATCTTAAAGATTAGTGCCATGGGATCTTTTATTGGCTACAGAGAGTCAGGACACCCGTTTAACGTCCAATCCGAAGATGAATATATGCACTGTATATATTTTTTAAAATTAAAACGTTTCGTGGGGCCAAATAAAATCAGAGGGCCGCCAGTTGGGTAACCTTGTTGTAGAAGCTACTGGGTGTGGATCAGAGAGCAACACCACGGAGCTTGGTCCAAACAGGATTGTTCTAAATGAGATGAAGGGAGTGATCCAGTCCTGGGGGTAAGGGAGGATCTAGAGCTGAGCTCAATCCCCGAGGGGGCACTGTAATGGTCTGTGGAGAGATGCTGTCACATTCTCCTCTTTGAAAGGTCTCATTTATCCTTATCTGACTAATATTGCCTTTGCCAGATTGATATCTCCAACCTCTGATGTTTTATTGGTCTTAGCAGCCTCAATGTTGACCCCTCATTTGATTGGATGCATATGTGTGTGTTGCTATATCGAAATTGGTCCCTCCTTCCTGATAGGAAACGCAACAGCTGTTTCAGTTGTGTTCCTACCCGGTATAATTTAGACTAACCTGATTAGCCTGGAAATACACGTGACATGACTTCTGTTCAGATTGACTTCAAATACATTGATTATTTAGCTGTTCCACTGTAGCCACAACAACCACATGCCACATCTCATGCTGTCTCCTCTCTACCATCTATCTATATCCTCCCATCAGTGACACTGGAGTCCACTGGAAGAGTGGATCAAGATGTTCTTCGTTAGTGGATGTACTGTATAACAACACTTTATCTAGCTGGCCTTCATCTTCTCAGGAAGTCTCGTAGGGTTCACAATTTGGTAATATACATTGAGTGTACAAAACATTAAGAACAACTGTCCTTTCCATGACATAGACTGGACCAGGTGAATCCAGGTGAAAGCTATGATCCCTTATTGATGTCACTTATTAAATCAACTTCAATCAGTGTATATGAAGGAGGGAGGCAGGTTAAAGAAGGATTTTTAAGCCTTGAGACAATTGAGACATATATTGTGTATGTGTGCCTTTCAGAGGGTGAATGGGCAAGACAAAAGATTTAAGTTCCTTTGAACAGGGTATGGTAGTAGGTGCCAGGCACACCGGTTTAAGCTTGTCAAGACCTGCAACTCTGCTAGGTTTTTCATGCTCAACAGTTTCCCTTTTGTATCAAGAATGGTTCACCACCCAAAGGACATCCAGCCAACTTCACACAACTGTGGGAAGCTTTGGAATCAACATGAGCCAGCATATCTGTGGAACACTTTCGATACCTTATAGAGTCCATGCCCTGAAGTATTGAGGCTATTTTGAGTGCAAAAAGGTGTCCAACTCAATAGTAGGAAGGTGTTCCTAATGTGTTCAGTGTATGGGCTGATACAAGGACAAATACATGAAAAAAGGTTGTTGATTATCAGCAATGACTGCAATAAATGACGGCTGTTATCTTTTTCTGAAGAGTCTGACAACTTCAAGATTACCCTTGATTGTCACTGGAAAACACCAGGTAATCCTGTGAACACTGTGCCAGTAAGTAGGGTACACATCCAGCATAAAGCTAAGTAGGAGATATATAGCGTTGCAGTGTTAGATAGTAGTAGGTAGATCACTTTGCGCTGAATGACCACTAGTTACCTGGCGGCGACGGCACTGAAGGTGCTGTAGTGGTGATAAAATAAAACGTCACCATAATCCCACAGACAATAGAACTAAGAATGGATACAAAGCTCCTACCAGGTGGCGTGGCGAGAATCTGTCTCCTCACCACGCGCTCTCACCACTGGTGTCCCCCAGGGCTCTGTTCTAGGCCCTCTCCTATTCTCGCTATACACCAAGTCACTTGGCTCTGTCATAACCTCACATGGTCTCTCCTATCATTGCTATGCAGACGACACACAATTAATCTTCTCCTTTCCCCCTTCTGATGACCAGGTGGCGAATCGCATCTCTGCATGTCTGGCAGACATATCAGTGTGGATGACGGATCACCACCTCAAGCTGAACTTCGGCAAGACGGAGCTGCTCTTCCTCCCGGGGAAGGACTGCCCGTTCCATGATCTCGCCATCACGGTTGACAACTCCATTGTGTCCTCCTCCCAGAGCGCTAAGAACCTTGGCGTGATCCTGGACAACACCCTGTCGTTCTCAACTAACATCAAGGCGGTGGCCCGTTCCTGTAGGTTCATGCTCTACAACATCCGCAGAGTACGACCCTGCCTCACACAGGAAGCGGCGCAGGTCCTAATCCAGGCACTTGTCATCTCCCGTCTGGATTACTGCAACTCGCTGTTGGCTGGGCTCCCTGCCTGTGCCATTAAACCCCTACAACTCATCCAGAACGCCGCAGCCCGTCTAGTGTTCAACCTTCCCAAGTTCTCTCACGTCACCCCGCTCCTCCGCTCTCTCCACTGGCTTCCAGTTGAAGCTCGCATCCGCTACAAGACCATGGTGCTTGCCTACGGAGCTGTGAGGGGAACGGCACCTCAGTACCTCCAGGCTCTGATCAGGCCCTACACCCAAATAAGGGCACTGCGTTCATCCACCTCTGGCCTGCTCGCCTCCCTACCACTGAGGAAGTACAGTTCCCGCTCAGCCCAGTCAAACCTGTTCGCTGCTCTGGCTCCCCAATGGTGGAACAAACTCCCTCACGACGCCAGGACAGCGGAGTCAATCACCACCTTCCGGAGACACCTGAAACCCCACCTCTTTAAGGAATACTTAGGATAGGATAAAGTAATCCTTCTCACCCCCCCCCTTAAAATATTTAGATGCACTATTGTAAAGTGGCTGTTCCACTGGATGTCATAAGGTGAATGCACCAATTTGTAAGTCGCTCTGGATAAGAGCGTCTGCTAAATGACTTAAATGTAATGTAAATGTAAAGTGGATACTGGATACGGGGATGAACAATAGATAAGTAGGACAGAAATGCATTTCAATTGGATCAATCGCTATTTTGGAGTCGTGACAAGGCTGTTAATTCCTGATTGCTGCCCTTTCTAGGGATCCTGATACATCCTTCAGATTTGTCTTTCTAGTTTCAAGTTCTGAAGAATTATAGTGAGATTTTACCAAGGCAGAGTTTTGACTTTTGACACACTGTCAGAGAGTTATTGACTGTATCGATTGTTTGTCTAGTTCTCTTGCCATTAGTGTGACCATAATGGCGAAGATGGAGTTGACAGAGGGTGCCTCGCCTTGAGCTCCGATAAAACATTTCAGGTTTCTACTTTTTTCTTCTTGTTTTTTCTCAAGTAGAAAAGAGAGAGGGAGTCCTGCCGGAGAATAGGAAGTGAAGATGCCAATGGAGAGGCAGACGTGGAAGGATCTTAGTGAGATTAATTTAGACACCTGGCAACCTGTCCTCCAAGCATAGTATTCGCCAATGTTCAATCCTTAATGAACAAACTTGACAAACTTAGAGTGAGGATCTCCTTCCAGAGGGATATCAGATCTTGGCATTCTTCTGACATCCAAATGGATTATATACAGCCAGCGGGTTTAACAGTCTTTCGAGCAGATAGGAAGCAGGCTCTCTCTGGCAAGAACAAGGGTGGTGGGCTTTGCTTTATGACCAACAGGACATGGTGCAACGAGGGAAACGTACAGGAACATGTGAGCCACCTGCCCCACCTGTTTTGAGCCCCACATTTTTAGCAAGAAAATATAATTTTGGGGGGGGCTTGCCTGTTTTGCATGTTATTTTGCCATTAATACGTGTCACATATCAGTTTGAAAACAACGTAAAAAAAATGCATATCATTGAGTTAATGAATCCGCATACAAACATTGTCTCTTTTCTTGAGTAAGGCAGCTCCAAAGGATAGGTGTTTCAGTCTAGCTCAGTGCTTTCTGTGGTGGTGGGGCAAGCTAGCAGAAAATACGTAGCATTGTGCCGTGATTGGCTCAGTGTTCTGTCACTCATGAGGACCACTACATCACCACCAAGTCTGAGTAGAAAATTCAAGCCCCTTGGGTGCTGCCATAGAGTTACATTCGAAGTGCCCATCCAAGATGGCTCAAGGTCATTGGCCACAGATAAAATGTAAAATCACTTTATATGTACAGTAGCTTTGATTGGACATGTCAACGTCATACTTTCAAAATCTTAGCTAGCAGTCATCATGAATCAAGTCGACAATCTACTGGCAAATCCTTTTCAATCCTTGTCATATGAAGATAAATTATAGATAAAATGTATCGGTGCTCATCGGCCATTGGACATAAACCTTACACAACAAGTTGGAAATTGCAAATTCAACAATGAATGGTTTGGAAGGAATCAGTGACAGTGGCTGACTGCTATTGAGTGGGGTGGCTGTGTGGTCCCAAATTTGGGGTTAAGGGGCTCTTTTCCAAGTTTAAAATGATAAACATTCGACATTGGTCGTACTGTCAATAAAGCATGATTTGTGCCGCGCTCAAGACTGAACTGCGAACTCCTTGAGTTCAAGACGAAAATACGTTTTGAACGGTCATCCAACTCGGAATTGTAAATCTGGCAACTTTCTAGAGCTACGCTCTGAAGATTAATAACGTCATCATGATTCTACCTTGTTTTTTCCCCGAGTTGCCAGTTGGTTTGAAAGCACCATAAATCCTGAGACTTTGATGACAAAATTTGCCTCGAAGCGAGCATAAAGTACATTTAGCTCATCTGGTAGACTCACGTCACTGGGCAGCTTACATTTACATTTACATTTAAGTCTTGTGGCTGGGTTTCTTTTTGTAGTCCGTAATAGTTTTCAAGTCCTGCCACATCCGACGAGCGTCAAAGCCGGTGTGGTAGGATTCAATCTTAATCCTGTAATGACGCATAAGATACGTGAAACACAAGATATTACTGTTTTTAATGTCCTGTTGGTAGTATAGTATTGATCATCCATTTTGCTTTCTAATAATTGCACGTTGGGCAATAGAATGGATGGTAGTGGAGTTTTACTCACTCGCCTATGAATTCTCAGAAGGCCGACCTCCGTCCCCTTTTCTCTGTATTTTCTTCACGCAAGTGACAAGGATTTGGGTCCGTTCCCGAGAAAGCAGTATATCCTTCGCTTCAGACTCTTTAAAGAAAAGAGTTAAAGTAATCACTGTTCTGATGTCCAGAAGTAATGTCGGTAGCAGCAACACTATGTACAAAATAAGTACAAAAATAAGCTACAAACAATGCAATTTTTTTTTACAAAATAGCACAGTTGGTTAGGAGCTCGTAAAACGGCAGTCATTCTTCCTCCTTCTTCCTGTATTGCTTAGTGTTGTGTAGTGGTTTTGCTGGCATGCATCCCACTTGTTTTTTTGTTTTTTTGCCCCACTAAGATTTACATGCTAAAATCGCCACTGCCTATAGTATCTGTAAAAGCATACCCGAATCAAAAACTGTGGATTGATAGCCGACTTGTAGGAAAACTGAAAGCGAGAGATGCTGCTTATAAACAGGGCAAGGTGACTGGGGACAATAGTTTGGTTAAACAAAACAAATATCTCTTACACAGATTGAACAAGATTGTGAAACACAAGTATAGGGACCAAGTAGAGGATTAATTCAGTGGGTCAGACACAAGGCGAATGTGGCAGGGGATCCTTACAAACACTGGTTACAAAAAGAAAGCCACCCACATCACAATCACCACTAAGGACGTATGTAAGTCATTCAAATGTGTTAACCCTCGCAAGGCTACCGGCCCTGACGGCATCTCGACCTGTGCCCTCAGAGCATATGCAGACCATCTGGCATTTTCAATCTCTCCCTAGCTCAGGCTGCTATACCCACCTGTTTCAAGATGTCCACTATCATCCCTGTGCCCAAAGAGAGGGGAAGTAATTGAACTGAATGACTGCAGAACAGTTGCACTCACTAGCATCATCATATAGTGCTTTGAGAGGCTAGTCAAAGACCACGTGATGCCGTGGAGCTGAGCAGACATTGACAAACCGAGCTCTTCAAAGTTATTCTATTTTTACCTAAATAACAACATTGAAACAATATCCTAACATCGGCTGATAAATTGTCAAGTACTTACCCTCCCAAAGAGCCATGGACCTCCGACCGAGAGGCATGAAGGACGACCAAAACGTTGTTGATTCCCAAGATAACGATAGCGCTACAGCTAGCAAGATTAGCATTAGCCCTCATAACTCAGATGACAGCTCCAGACTATTGCTCTCAGCAGCCTCTTGCGAGCCTGCCGACATGCTGGCTACTCTCCTCCGGGAAATTCAAGGATGGTAACAAAGGTCTTTCTATGAAAATTTATTTTTTTGAGCAGTGTATAATTACAATTATAATATTTTTTTTGTTACGCTCGTCTGTTACTGTCACTTTGTCCTATCGTTGTCTAATATCTTTTCACTTTTGTTTTTAATGTTCTTAATTGGAAAATGCAAAAAAATATATATATATATATATATATATATTTTTTTTAAAGACCATATCACCTCCTCCTTCCCCGACACACTCAATGCCTACCACCCTGACAGATCCACAGACGCCATTGGGTAACCTGGACAAAAGGAATGCATATGTGAGGATGCTGTTCATCAACTACAGCTCAGCCTTCACTACCATAGTGCCCTAAATGCTCCTTACAAAGCTCACAGACTTGTGTCTAAACTCCTCCCTATGCAACTGGGCCTTGGACTTCCTGATGGGCCACCCCCAGGGGGTGAAGGTAGGCAACATTACCTCCTCGACAATGATTCTCAGCACAGGGGTCCCACAAGGGTGCGTCCTCAGTCCCCTCCTGTATACCCACGACTGCGTGGTCTCACACAGTTCCAACTTCATCATCAAGTTCGCTGACAACACAACAGTAGTCGGCCTGAAAACCAACTAAGACGAGACAGCCTACAAGGAGGAGGTAGGCACTCTGATGGTGTAGTGCCAGGTAACAACCTCTCCCTCAATGTTAGTAAAACAAAGGAGCTGATTGTGGACTTCAGAAGGAACCAGGCTGGACACCCCACTATCCTCGTCAATGGGGCCACCGTGGAGATGGTCAATAACTCAAAATTCGTTGGTGTACACATCTCAGAGAAGCTGAAATGGTCTAACCACTCGGACACCATAGTGAAGAAGGCACGACATTGACTCTTTAACCTCAGGATGCTGAAGAAATTATGCTTGTCCCCAAGTGTTCTACAGAAGCATCATCGAGAGCATACTGTCAGGCTGCATCACAGCCTGGAACGGCAACTTCCCCGCCTCAGACCGCAAGGCTCTTCAGAGGGTGATACGTGCAGCTGAACGCACCATTGGGTACACACTGCCTGCCCTACAGGACACCTACAACACCAGGTGTCGCAAGAAGGCCAAGAAGATCATCAGGGACCCCAGACACCCAAACCATGCCCTGTTTTCCCCGCTTCAATCACTCAGACGTGGGCAGTACAGGAGCATCATTGCAAAAACTGAGACTGGCCAATAGTTACACCATCAGGCTGCTGAATAGCTACTACTAGTCAGCTACCTGCTCCCCCTACACCCTCAACGGTCACTTACCTTACCTGCTGCTCCCCCTATGGACATTCTTCCTCCTGCTGCTCCAGGGCCCCCCACTCCCCCTATGGACATTCCACACCTGCAACAGGGTTGCAGGTTGCTATTAAACACTATTAAACACTCAACCTGTAATGTGGGAGATATGAAAAGCTTCAATGCTGTACCTGTCTGTGTACAGTATAAGGGTTGGCAGACCACTGGAGGGGCCCCCCAATTCCCCTTCACTCCCTAACAAATGACTCCTCTGGCATAGGGGCAGCAGTCATATCCGATATGCTGTTATGTCCATGCAAAACACATGTGCTACAACTTAAGTCTGCGGAATAAATCTCATTGTATGAGCAAAATGAGGAGGATTTCCCATTAACCGAAGAATGCCTTGTGCTCACTAGGGATCTCCCTCAGGCTAGCAGGCATAAATAACCTCCATGGCCTGGAGCAGGAGCTGGAGCTGGAGCTATACAAGCCTGACAACTCACACTAAATTCTTTCGCTGCTCTGTTGTTCCCTACATTTTTTAGTATGAAGTCGTTTGTGGTGATGCGGGGCACAAGGGGCTTTCTACAGCAATTGGATCATGTCTAACCAATCAGAGTATCCACTTATCCACTTTACCCACGTGTGTTCTTACTCTGGCCAAACCCATCGGTTTCTGGACCAATCTGACGGCCCCATTTTTAGTATGAAGTCGTTTGTGGTGATGCGGGGGCACAAGGGGCTTTCTACAGCAATTGGAATGTGTTCGGTTTCTGGACCAATCTGACGGCCCCGAATGTGTTCGCATTCGATGAAGGGTCAGGGGAGGTACAAGGGTCGAGGTAGCAAGAGTAAGGGTCTAGGAAGCGAGGCAAAGCTTATACAGCCTTGCCCTTTACACACAGGACCAGATTGTTTGATTTGATTTCTGTGTCAGGCTGGTGATGCGATCATCCATTTTGAAGGGCAAAGTGTGTGGGTATGGATGTCAACAGTGACGTCAGGGCTACGAGGTGACAATGTGGACCACAAGGTGTGTAGTGCAGGGTAGGAGCCAGGCTGTGTGGTTTACACAGTAATATGGTGACAATCTCCCCACTCGAGGAGAATACACACATCCCCTCGCCTCGTATGGGAAACATGGGCCCCTGTCCGCCTGTGGTGATGACAGCTCCGAGGTGTTGAATGGCGCTGAGGGGAGAGAGAGATAAAACATTTAAAAATGTTTATTTCACTATTGTATATTATCTACTTCACTTGCTTTGTCAATGTTAACATATGTTTCCCATGCCAATAAAGCCCAGAGAGAGAGAGAGAGAGAGAAAATATATATGTTTAGGGCTGAAATATTGTAGGCTTTGTTTTTAAAATATGTAACTGTACAATATAGCTGCTGAACCAAATACACTACTACATTAGGGGCATGTGAACTTAAGTGTGCTGCTTTGCTTTTAAAACGTTTTTCCATCTGTTGCTGCTTCTGCTGTAACTTTAACTGTGTCCCCATCAACCAGTGCTCAACAGTCCTTCAGTGGAGGAGAGGCAGCATTTAAAACCTGTCACAGTGTAGACAGATGTAACTAAAACTCCTCGGCATGCTTGCCTGTTTATCAAAGGTATGAGGGCAGATGTGAATGGTGTTAGCCTGGGCTCCTGACTCTTAGTTAGACAGGCCAGGCCAATCATGGGAATGGGAAAAGGCAGCTCTCCTCTCCTCCTTTTCTCTCCACCTCCGACTGAATGCCTCTTTATGTCGGAGTAGAGACTCATTGTTGCGTTGCTAGGGCCCGTCTCCAAGGGATGTGTTTATCTTCCCTGATTTAATCACCTCCTCAGTCTTAAATGAAAACATTAAGAAGTTCTGGTGCGCTGCTCTCCCTTTCTCTCGTGACCTGTAGTTTGGGTGCAAGCTGCTCCTTCCATAATAGAACCGTCATTTTCTATCCACGTTCCCTTCTCATTGAAGCCTGCTGAAGGGTGAGCGCCACCGTTAACTCTAACAGCGTTTGGCATCTCGAGACAGGATTTCATTTTTGCTTCCTGTGATGGCGGCGAGCCGAGGTTTCAACGCGGTGGTAGCTACAAAAGGCTGTATTATTCTTAAAGAAGTATAGCTGTGCACTCCCCACTTCATCCTGTCCCACTTTACTTGTCCTGAATGAGATGACATGTTTGGCTTACTGATCCCAGTCTGAAACCATTTATCTAACATAAATGCATAAACAGTATCAGAGACAAGAGGCGGATCAGGTGTCTGCAATCCACAGCCCTCCCACATGGTACAGTATACTACAGTACATCACAATAAGAGCTCTGAGCTCTGAACATTCTGGAACTTTTCCACATTCAGCACATGGGTGTGTCCGTTCATGTGTGCGTTTACGTGTGTTGGTATATGCATGCGTATGCGTTGGCATATGCGGGTGTCAGAGGCCACGTACGTGTGTGTGTGTGTGTGTGTGTGTGTGTGTGTGTGTGTGTGTGTGTGTGTGTGTGTGTGTGTGTGTGTGTGTGTGTGTGTGTGTGTGTGTGTGTGTGTGTGTGTGTGTGTGTGTGTGTGTGTGTGTGTGTGTGTGTGTGTGTGAAGATAGACTAATGAGGCATGGAGGATAAGGTCACAGTCGGGGGTCCCAAGATGAGCCATGTCTATATGAGGAGTGTATGTCCTGCCTGACTTTGCTTCACACCTCATCCCACTGTCATTGCCATGCAGCTCTACTGGTCCTTGGATGGTGACCATGGGCTTATTAAAGAATTCACCCCTGACTTACTTTCTTCCACGACGTCCATGTCCCAGGTGGGTCACAGCTGTTGAATGAGACACTCTGAGTTTGCTCTAAAAATAACAGTGTTGACACTGAGAGAAAAACAAAAACGAATGAATGAACCTGTGATGCTATTGATTTAGTACCTCCTGTCTCTGCTATGCTGCTGGAGGTTCTTTAGTCCCAAGAGGTTAGATTTTTTTCTCAGAATATATCACTTTTCTTTTCACTTCTGAGTGGACGTGGAGTCTACCATTTCTCAGGCCGCCGCTGGGCGAGTTGAGGCTACTTCTACCTTCAGTGAGCTGAGCGATGTGGCACCCAACCCTCCGGCAGCCCCCACCTCATAGCTCAAAGGAAGAGGAATTCCATCCATCCACAGTCCTGGTGGCATCTTCTCACCACTCTGGGTGTTTTCAGTGTTTTTGTGAATGTCTGGGATGGGTGGTTATTGATGGCCGGCGGGGGAATTAACGGTTTCCAGTCTGTTCCTATGAGAAAACCGTAGATCTATGGAGATGACATGAAGGGTGTGACCGTTGAGGAAGATAAACTCCTACCTATAAGACTGGATGGTCAATTATCATGGACTAGTCATATTGACAAAGTTGTTGTGAAGATGGGGATGGGTATATCTGTTTAAAAATACATTCTGCGTTTTTCTAGTTGTTCAGGCTCTGGTCTGGTACCATCTTGATTAATGTCCAGTAATATGGTCAAGTGCAGCAAAGAAAAAACCTATCAAAACTGCAGCTGGTTCAGTACAGAGCAACAGGCCTTGCCCTTAACTGCACACACAGAACTAACATCAACATGCCAGTCTTTCCTGGTTGAGTGTTGACGAGAGATTAACTGCTTCTCTTTTAGTGTTTCTGAGAAATAGTACTGTGATGAAAATTCCAGATTGTCTGCATAATCAAATAACATTCAGCTCAGACACCCATACATACCCCACAAGACATAGCACCAGGGGTCTCTTCACAGTCCCCAAGTCCAAAACGAATGATCGCATGGAACTCTCTTCTATCTCAAATTACTAATGAAAACAGCAAAATGACCTTTAAAAAAACAGGCGAAACAACAACTCATGGAACAGCGGGGACTGTGAGGGGACACACACATATTGTTTATTTGTATTGTTTGTATTCCTTTTTATTTATATTGTTTGTATATTGTTTTATAAAAACTTTGTGTGACTGTCCTTGTGCATCAGTGTTTTGTTACTGTTTTTTTGTGGGCCTCAGGAAGAGTAGCTGCTGCTTCTGCAAAAGCTAATGGGTATCCATATAAACAAATATGGTGGGCTTTAGAAGCTAATACAGTGTAATGAGATCTGAGTGGTCTGCTCAGTGAGAATGGGATGTCCCCTCCACAGCACAGGACCTGGGAAGGGCACACCTTTCTCACCCCAGCCAACCCCCTGTAGTAAATACAAATAAACCAGCCTCTCTGACCCAGAGGTTTTATGTGCTGAGAGTGGGTGTTTTTACACACACACACACACACACACACACACACACACACACACACACACACACACACACACACACACACACACACACACACACACACACACACACACACACACACACACACACACACAAACAATTACACACACAATCACAGCCGAGAGCCAGGGTGTGCTCTGCATATAAACCCTACTCCATGTTCATGAGTATTTATTAGGTTAGGTAGAGAGTCAAACCTGGACACATGCACACACACAGGTCATGTTTACATGAGGAGATTAAAGCCTGGAGCCCAACTGCATGACTCAACAGTCCCGTGTGCTTATCGTAGCTGGTACAGTTCATTGTATAGCTGTGGCAAGGGAACGATTGTTAGTGATGAAGCAATTATTTGTCATTCAAATTAGGGGAGGTTCTGTACATGCTGAGAAGTTGTTTTCACTCACTTTATTTCTTAGCCAACTGGAGGAATTCAGTGTGCAGCAGCTAGAATATCAACCATGCAACTAGATTTCTACCAAAACACAAAATAATGCCAAAATGAGTACCTTCACATTGGCTTGTAGTTTGCTTTTCAATGTTGTGTTCTCTGTGGAAAATCACCCCTAGCCATTAGAAAGTTTTTAAAAAATGTGAGATAAATCTCAGGAATCTAAATGTTTAAGACAAAATATTCCTCATTGTTTTCAACCGGTCTTCATTTGGGGATAAATTGATTGATCCGTTTGGCAAAATCTCTTTTATCATTCCATTCTACTACCATCAAGTCATGTTGGAAAGATCTGGAAGTGGTGTGCAGCTGAAAATGGTGTATTGAATTGGAATTTATGATTTTGCTCAGTACTGGTGACTGAGAGTATTGTTAAAAATCATCACACACAGCTAACATATCATCGTGTCTACTGAGATTGAACCTGACTATCACATTGCCTCAGCCAGAAACACACCCAAGCAGAAGCACACAAATTTGTACAACTGAATAAAATAAAAACAATTCAGGATTGCTCTCGTCTGAGGCAGAGTATTTTCTTTTGACATTCTAGTTGGACGAGACCAAACTTTTCACATAACTAATTTCTTAATCATCAAAAGTGTACACAATGGTATTTCATGCAATATGCCATTCACAGAATCCTCACAAATAAGGAACCATTCCTCTTTTACTCTGCCAGACAGAGCAGTGTAGGTCAGATTAAATGAAAAGAATGCTGGTCTGGTCACAGGGCTGCTGGACTCTCCGGCAGAGGAAGTGCTGTCTCTGTGATGTGTCTCCCAGGTGGCCTATAGGGAGAGGCTGCGAGGAGAGCTCTATGTCCCCCCTGGGTCCTGTTCCCCAACTCAGCTCAGAACAGCCCTGGGCCTGGGCCCCAACACAGAAAACATGTCAGACAGAGTAGACCGCCCGGATCCAACACACCCATCACCCCCCCCCCCTCCCCCCCCACCCCCACCCCCCGCTCACACACACACACCTCCTCTGCTGTCTCACCCCCTCCCTCCCCCTCCAGAGAGTTATATATAAACTGTGGCATTATTAGTCGCGTTACGCCAGCCACTCAAGCCACTCGAGCAGCACACTTTGGAGAGAAAAAATGACCAATGCTTTTTGCAGTCTGTAAAAGGTTCACATTTAGCCTCACTCAGAACCTGACGTTTTCCAGCCTAATGCGTCCCTGCTTTAAATATGGGACCATTCAACTGTTTTTCTTATTTTTTTTATCTCCTTTTCCTCTTCAGCAGAAAGAAGTATCAGCTAACACCTGACATGGCGTTCATTTGCAGGCAGGCCCATGCAGCAACAGGAAATAGAAGGGGTCACATGTACCTTCTGGAGGAGTTGAGATAGAGCAGCCTGCCAGTGGAGGGAGGGAGGGAGAGAGATGATGGAGAGAGAACAGAAGAGAAAGAGAGAACAGAAGAAAGAGAGAGAACGGTTGAGAGAGAAAGCGGGAGAGAGAGGGCTTTCTCCCCCAAGCACCTAGACAGGCCCGCCAGGGGAACCCTGGGAAATGTCTGTCTTTCTGTCTGTCCGTAAAACGCCATCAACCATTGTTTTCCTCCAGATTAACGTTAGCCCACACTTATGACCACTGCTCATGTTCTTTTGAAGAGATCAGGCTTTCCTCCTGAAGCATCCTGACAGGCTCAGGAAACGATGGGAAGAGATGAGCTCAGTCTTATAGACACTGTATGTCCCATTCACTGTTCTACAAAGACAGAATGGCCTCCTTTGTTTACATGTGATAAGGACATTGTATCTCTTTTTCAAACATATGGAATATTAGTACATTTTTTATTTGTTTTGTTCCATTTCTGTTTTATTTTATTTATCCAGGAAAAAGCCCATTGAGACACGGCATCTCTTTTACAAGGGAGACCTGGCCAAGTAGGCAGTAGGCAATACATTACAACATGTAAAACATACAATACAATAAGCACAACAACAAAAATCAGGCCTACAGGAAACATTTACACTCCTTTATAATGAAGTATAAATACAATCTTTCATGTGTCAGAATTAAAGCAAGGAGATTTTCCTGACTATGAACAAGTCTGGGCCCTGGTCAGAATCATAAAGGATTGTTGTCGTTTACTGCTTCAGTGAATGGCTCTGTTCCATAGAAGGCCTCCGCTTTGTGTGTGTGTGTGTCCAGGGGGAATACGCAGTTTTAGGTTTAAATCAAGTGGGATTTTCTGGGTTGAGTCGAGCTGTCCTCTCTTTCAGTGAAGTCTGTGTACACTTGGCCTGGGATGAATTAAACCATTATTAATTACCTTACATGCAGTTCAGCCCCATAAATAACCAGTAAAAAATGGACAGATACAGTAGACCTGCTAGACCCCTACCAGGAATACACTGTGACTGTGTGAATAGAAGCTTGATAGGGGAAATGGCTGTGTGCTTCAGACTCTGAATGTAAATTTCATTAAATAAAAAAATTGTACAGTTGTAATGACCATTAACCTGGTTATACTGTAGCTTGTATAAATAAGCAACAAAAATGTCCAGACCTCAACTACCTCCACTAAGCTTGTTAATATTAATACGATACATGGAGATATAAAGAATTTGATGTGTCAGCTACCTCTGCAAATCTATGTGACCGCCATGTTTAACCAAACAGTAATAAGACGTTCAAAAGATTTAAATTTTGTTCATCAAGGGCTGACCAAGGGCTCACCTATAATTTCATATTTCTGAGTCCAGTGCTGGGAGTAAATTAGGACAAACATATTAAACCACATATTTAATGTAAATTGTGAAGGATCCCCTTGTGTAAGAGGGCTGTTGTGCTGATTTATTTCCCTCCCTCAGCTTTGGTTTCTGTTCTTGTTTCTCCCACCAAACCACCCAGGCTCACAGAGAAGATGTGTGTGGCATTGAAGGGCCAAGAGCCCTTCAGGCACCAAGGAGCAAGGATGGCACATCCAGGATGGCACATCAATGCGAGCTGTGGCAAGAAGGTTTGCTGTGTCTGTCAGCGTAGTGTCCAGAGCATGGAGGCGCTACCAGGAGACAGGCCAGAACATCAGGAGACGTGGAGGAGGCCGTAGGAAGGCAACAACCCAGCAGCAGGACCGCTACCTCCGCCTTTGTGCAAGGAGGAGCAGGAGGAACACTGCCAGAGCCCTGCAAAATGACCTCCAGCAAATGTGCATGTGTCTGCTCAAACGGTCAGAAACAGACTCCATGAGGGTGGTATGAGGGCCCGACGTCCACAGGTGGGGGTTGTGCTTTCAGCCCAACACCGTGCAGGACTTTTGGCATTTGCCAGAGAACACCAAGATTGGCAAAACTCCACTGGCACCCTGTGCTCTTCACAGATGAAAGCAGGTTCACACTGAGCACATGTGACAGAGTCTGGAGACGCCATGGAGAACGTTCTGCTGCCTGCAACATCCTCCAGCATGACCGGTTTGGCGGTGGGTCAGTCATGGTGTGGGGTGGCATTTCTTTGGGGGGCCGCACAGCCCTCCATGTGTTCGCCAGAGGTAGCCTGACTGCCATTTGGTACCGAGATGAGATCCTCAGACCCCTTGTGAGACAATATGCTGGTGCGGTTGGCCCTGGGTTCCTCCTAATGCAAGACAATGCTAGACCTTATGTGGCTGGAGTGTGTCAGCAGTTCCTGCAAGAGGAAGGCATTGATGCTATGGACTGGCCCGCCCGTTCCCCAGACCTGAATCCAATTGAGCACATCTGGGACATCATGTCTCGCTCCATCTACCAACGCCACGTTGCACCACAGACTGTCCAGGAGTTGGCGGATGCTTTAGTCCAGGTCTGGGAGGAGATCCCTCAGGAGACCATCTGCCACCTCATCAGGAGCATGCCCAGGCGTTGTAGGGAGGTCATACAGGCACATGGAGGCCACACACACTACTGGGCCTCATTTGGACTTGTTTTAAGGACATTACATCAAAGTTTTCCACTTTAATCTTGAGTGTGACTCCAAATCCAGACCTCCGTGGGGTGATAAATTTGATTTCCATTGATAATTTTTGTGTGATTTTGTTGTCAGCACATTCAACTATGTAAAGAAAAAAGTATTTCATAAGAATATTTAATTCATTCAGATCTAGGATGTGTTATTTTAGTGTTTCCTTTATTTTTTTGAGCAGTGTATATTCTTTTTCCCTTCCTTTACATAGATTTGTCTGTATTAGGTATTTGTTGTGGAATTGTTAGATATTACTTGTTAGATATTGCTGCACTGTCAGAACTAGAAGCACAAGCATTTCGCTACACTCGCAATAACATCTGCTAACCATGTGTATGTGACCAATAAAATTTGTTTTGATTTGATATGATTTGACCGCTCGCTAGGACTCTCAGACCATGAGAAACAAGATTCTCTGGCCTGATGAAACCAAGATTGAACTCTTTGACCTGAAAGCCAAGCGTCAAGTCTGGAGGAAGCCTGGCACAATCCCTACGATGAAGCATGGTGGTGGCGGCATCATGCTAGGGGATGTTATTCAGCTGCAGGGACTATCAGACTAGACAGGATCGAGGGAAAGATGAACGTAGCAAAGTACAGAGAGATCCTTGATGAAAACGTGTTCCAGAGCACTCAGGACCTCAGACTGGGGTGAAGGTTCACCTTCCAATAGGACAACGACCTTAAGCACACAGCCAAGACAATGCAGGAGTGGCTTCAGGACAAGTCTCTGAATGTCCTTAAGTGGCCCAGCCAGATCCTGGACTTGAACCTGATCTAACATCTCTGGAGAGACCTGAAAATAGCTGTGCAGCAACGCTCCTCATCCAACCTAACAGAGCTTGGGAGGTTCTGCAGAGAAGATTGTGAGAAACTCCCCAAATACAGGTGTGTCAAGCTTGTAGAGTTATACCCAAGAAGACTTGAGGCGGTAATCACTGCCAAAAGTCCTTTAACTAAGTAATGAGTAAAGGGTCTGAATTCTTACGTAAATGTAATATGTAGGTTTAAAACATTTTATACATTGTAAACATTTCTAAAACCTGTTTTTGCTTTGTCATGATGGGGTATTGTGTGGAGATTGATGAGGGGAAAAAACAATTGAATACATTTTAGAATAAGGCTGTAGTGTAATAAAATGTGGAAAAAGTCAAGGGGTCTGAGTACTTTCTGAATACACTGTACAGTAGGTACATATAAACCAGGATATGTATTTGTTGATTCTATTCATGCCATAATTTCAAGCCCCGTACTTGGCCAGCTCAAGTAAAATATGAGGTCAGTTTATTTTAAAACAGCCTCCGTTTCAATCTCGTTTCAGCCGTCACAAGGCTCGAGCTCACCCCACCACATTCTGCAACAGCAACCAGATAAACAAATAACATTCCCCATCCTCTCTGTTTCGCCCTGAGTAAGTCCTCATTCAAATATATACCCAACCTATTTATTGAAGGCGATTAGAGTTTTAATAACCATGAGAGGAGAAAGATTGTGGATTGCCTAGTCAAAACATTTATACAGCTCTCAGAAAAATTGGGTTAGTTTTTGCTAGAGGTCAGTGGAGACAGCAAAACTTTATTTTTGTCGACAGCCAGCCACCCCTGTTGCTCCAACTCCTCCCCGTCCTAGCCCAGAGCAGAGGCTGTACAGAACAAGCATTTAGCTGAAGTCCATTTGGACTGACCCTGTGGTTGAGTGACTGACTCATACACACAACCAAATGGATAGGAGTGTTTGTGCTGGGTGATGCTGATGCGTATTGGTGGGAGGCAGAGAGGGTACCTGGACAATGTAATCCTTGTGCACCACCTTGCTGGCCCGAACGGGCCTGGTGCAAAATCCCACCTGAGTCTTTAAGCTTATCATCTTAATATTGTAAACCATTCAGCAAGCCTCACTATTTTTTTTTCCAGACAAGGACACTAACTACCAAGCTACAGTAACTCTGTGTGGAACAGATTGCATAAAGTAGATGCTTGCCAGCTGTGGGTGACACGTGATAGGATCTTCTGTGGTGTTAAATGTGTGTGAATGTTTACACTTACTTTGATATTTTGTGTCATGTAATGATGTAATCATTTAAATAACCATTCATTGTCATTACAATGGTAATATGCTCATTACTCATGAGACTCTTAGATAAGTTGATGGAAGGCTAATTGGCAATGAACGAATACAGAATGGCTTCACTGTAATGTTCTTCACGGTTCAAATACATTGCACAATTTCAAATAAATGTTGCCCTCAGAAAATGTCTTTGTCAATAATGGTAATGCACTCTACACATGGAAAATACTACATGATGAAATGAGTTGGACCACATTGACCACATTTTGAATATGGAACAAAGCACAGAACATTTTTTAGTTTTTCAATTATAAAACAATGGATACACAGTGTACAAAACAATATGAACACCTGGTCACATGGACTATCCAGGTGAAATCTATGATCCTTTATTGATGTCACTTGTTAAATCCACTTCAATCAGTGTAGATGAAGGGGAGGAGATGGGTTAAAGAAGGATTTTTAGACCTTGAGACAACTAAGACATGTATTGTGCATGTGTGTCATTCAGAAGGTGAATGGGCAAGACAAAAGATTTAAGTACCTTTGAACGGGGAATGGTAGTAGGTGCCAGGTGCACTGGTTTGTGTCAAGAACTGCAACGCTGCTGGGTTTTTCACACTCAACAGTTTCCTGTGTGTATCAAGAATGGTCCACCACCCAAAGGACATCCAGCCAACTTCACACAACTGTGGGAAGCATTGGAGTCAACATGGGCCAGCATTCCTGTGGAATGTTTTGACACCTTGTAGAGTCCATGCTCAAATAAATTGAGGCTGTGCAACTAAATCTATATATTTTTTAAATTGAACTTTTATTTAACTAGGCAAGTCAGTTAAGAACAAATTGTTATTTACAACAATGGCCTATCGAGGAACAGTGTGTTAACTGCCTTGTTCAGAGGCAGAATGACAGAGTGTTACCTTGTGAGCTCCGGGATTCGATCCAGCAACCTTTCGGTTACTGGCCCAACACCCTAACCACCAGGCTACCTGCCACCCCTTATTGGGAAGGTGTTCTAAATGTTTTGTACACTCAGTGTATTGTAATTTATTTGGTTATTCACCACAGTTCGTATGAATAGTATCTTTAACTGTTCATATGTTTTCCATGGTTTAGCTTTGATTGTTTGAATGTGCCATAGAGCCATGCTTCTACTGGCCATATTGTGTTCGGTATCAGTGGTGACGCTGGTCAGACAAAAGGAGAGAATGACGTGTTGTGTAGACAGGAAATACAGTAGCTGGTTCTTCTGGCCATTAGCTGAGCGCCTGCTGCTATGCTGCTATTGGTCACTGTGACAGGGAAGGTGGAGAGCCAGTTCTGTTGACTAAATAATAAGGATCTTGCTATTTGCCACATTGCTGTTCAGACCTGTTGCACCATGTGAAGGAGACCCAAAAAGGAAAGATTGTGCAGATTTTTATGAAGGATTTTACACAGAACTTTTTGTATAACAATTGATCTGACTGTGTTTTGGCTTTTCATGTTGATTAAAGGTTTGCCGGTATACAGTACCAGTCAAAGGTTTGGACACACCTACTCAGTCAAGGGTTTTTATTTATTTGTATTATTTTCTACATTGTAGAATAATGGTGAAGACATCAAAACTATTAAATAACACATATGGAATAATGTAGTAAACAAGAACGTTTTAAACAAATCAAAATAGTTTTATATTTGAGATTCTTCAAAGTAGCCACCCTTTACCTTGATGACAGCTTTGCACACTCTTGGCATTCTCTCAACCAGCTTCATGAGGTAGTCACCTAGAATGCATTTCAATTAACATGTGTGCCTTGTTACGGAGATGTTTAATAACTGACGGACATAAAACAGAACAGGAACAGCGTCTGGACAGGAACACATAACAACAATTAATGCTGGTGACACTGATTTATTTAGAATTCAAGGCACACTTAACCTGCATGGCTACCACAGCATTATGCTGTCATCCAATCTGGTTTGTGCTTAGTGAGACTATCATTTGTTTTTCAACAGGACAATGACCCAACACACCTCCATGCTGTGTAAGGGCTTAGAGGGTGAGTGATGGAGTGCTGCATCAGATGACCTGACCTCCACAATCACCCGACCTCAACCCAATTGAGATGGTTAGGGATGAGTTGGACCGCAGAGTGAAGGTAAAGCAGCCAGCACTACTCAGAATATGTGGGAATTCCTTCAAGACTGTAGGAAAAGCATTCCTGGTAATGCTGGTTGAGAGTATGCCAAGAGTGTGCAAATGGTGGCTATTTTTAAGAATCTATATTTTGATTTGTTTAACACTTTTTTTGCTTACTACATGATTCTATATGTGTTATTTCATAGTTCGATGTCTCCAATATTATTCTACAATGTAGAAGATAGTCAAAATAAAGAAAACCCCTTGAATGAGTCGGTGTCTCCAAACTTTTGACTGGTACTGTATCTACAAAAGTATGTGGACAACCCTTAAAATTTGTGGATTCGGCTATTTCAGCCACACCCGTTGCTGACAGGTGTATAAAATCAATCACAAAGCCATGCAATCTTCTTAGACAAACATTGGCAGTAGAATGGCCTTTCTGAAAAGCTCAGTGACGTTCAACGTGGCACCGTCATTGGATGCCACCTTTCCAACAAGTCAGTTCGTCAAAGTTCTGACCTGCTAGTGCTGCCCCGGGGAACTGTAAGTGCTGTTATTGTGAAGTGGAAACGTCTAGGAGCAACAACGGCCACACAAGGTCGCAGAACGGGACCTCCTAGTGCTGAAGCACGTAGCGTGTAAAAATCGCCTGTCCTTGGTTGCAACACTCACTACCGAGCTCCAAACTGCCTTTGGAAGCAACAACTGTTCGTCGGGAGCTTCATGAAATGGGTTTCCATGGCCCAGCAGCCACACACAAGCCTAAGATCACCATGTGCGATGCCAAGCGTTGGCTAGAGTGATGAATCACTCTACACCATCCAGGTTTGGCGGATGCCAGGAGAACGCTACCTGCCTCAATGCATAGTGCCCACTGTAAAGTTTGGTGGAGGAGGAATAACGGTCTAGGGCTTTTTTTCATGGTTCGGGCTAGGCCCCTTAGTTTCAGTGAAGGGAAATCTTAACACATTCTAGACAATGCTGTGCTTCTTTGTGGCAACAGTTTGGGGAAGGGCCTTTCCGGTTTCAGCATAACAATGCCCCCATGCACAAAGTGAGGTCCATACATAAATGGTTTGTCAAGATCGGTGAGGAAAAATGTAACTGGCCTGTACAGAGCCCTGACCTCAACCCCATCAAACACCTTTGGGATGAATTGGAGTGCCAACAGCGAGCCAGGCTTAATTGCCAAACATCAGTGCCCGACCTCACTAATGCTCTTGTGGCTGAATGGAAGCAAGTCCCCGCAGCAATGTTCCAACATCTAGTGGAAAGTTTTCCCAGAAGATTGGCTGCTGTTATAGCAGCAAAGGTGGGACCAACTCCATAATAATGCCCATGATTTTGGAATGAGATGTTTGATGAGCAGGTGTCCACATACTTATGGTCATGCAGTGTGTGTGTGTATATATATATATATATTTATTTATTTATTTATATGCTTTATCTTGACCAGGTCGTAGTTGTAAATGAGATATTGTGCTCAACTAGCTTACCTGGTTAAATAAAGGTGAAATAAAATAAATAAATACAAAATAAATGTAAAAAAAATATATATATATATATATATATATATATATATATATATATATTCCATCGTGTCACTTCATCCCCACTTGGCTAAATGGGCTGCAGTATGTCCGACAGGTAGTGTAAGAAGAGGCCAGTTTTGTGCTCTGGTTATTGTTTCCAGTGGTGTAATGTACTTAAGTAAAAATACTTTAAAGTACTTACTACTTAAGTCATTTTTTGGGGTATCTGTACTTTACTGTTTATATTTTTGACTACTTTTACTCCGCTACATTCCTAAAGAAAATAATGTACTTTCTACTCCATACATTTTCCCTGCCCCTAAAAGTACTCATTACATTTTGAATGCTTAAAGTGAAAATCCCTGGTCATACATGCTGTATCTGATCTGGTGGACTCACTAAACACAAATGCTTTGTTTGTAAATTATATCTGAGTGTTGTAGTGTGCCCCTGGCTATCCGTAAATTATATCTGAGTGTTGTAGTGTGCCCCTGGCTATCCGTAAATTATATCTGAGTGTTGTAGTGTGCCCCTGGCTATCCGTAAATTATATCTGAGTGTTGTAGTGTGCCCCTGGCTATCCGTAAATTATATCTGAGTGTTGTAGTGTGCCCCTGGCTATCCGTAAATTATATCTGAGTGTTGTAGTGTGCCCCTGGCTATCCGTAAATTATATCTGAGTGTTGTAGTGTGCCCCTGGCTATCCGTAAATTATATCTGAGTGTTGTAGTGTGCCCCTGGCTATCCGTAAATTATATCTGAGTGTTGTAGTGTGCCCCTGGCTATCCGTAAATTATATCTGAGTGTTGTAGTGTGCCCCTGGCTATCTGTAAATTATATCTGAGTGTTGTAGTGTGCCCCTGGCTATCCGTAAATTATATCTGAGTGTTGTAGTGTGCCCCTGGCTATCCGTAAATTATATCTGAGTGTTGTAGTGTGCCCCTGGCTATCCATAAATTATATCTGAGTGTTGTAGTGTGCCCCTGGCTATCCGTAAATTATATCTGAGTGTTGTAGTGTGCCCCTGGCTATCCGTAAATTATATCTGAGTGTTGTAGTGTGCCCCTGGCTATCCGTAAATTGCAAAAACAAGAAAATTGTGCCGTCTGGTTTGCTTAATAAAGGAATTTGAAATTATCTTTACTTTTACTTTTGCTTTTAATACTTAAGTATATTTGATCAATTACACTTACTTTTGATACTTAAGTATTTTTAAAACCAAATACTTTTTTTACTTTTACTCAAGTAGTATTTTACTGGTTGACTTTCACTTTTACTTGAGTCATTTTCTATTAATGTATCTTTACTTTTACTCAAGTATGACAATTTGGTATTTTCTCCACCACTGATTGTGTGCTTTTGAAATGTTTGGCCACACAAGCCAGCTTTGTCTTTAACCCTTTTATCGATCAGAGCTATCTCCTTTGTTGTACGAGATTGCGTGATCCACACCTCCACATCAAATACATGTTTTTTGGAATTATTCAATTTATTCTGCCTTTAAAGCTCAGTAGTGGAATGTTTGTGAAATCAAATGCCTGCTCCATCAAAGAACTGGAGTGCCATGGTTTCATGGCTCTGCATTCTTGCTTTGGTGATTTATTATTGTATGTCCTGTAAATTATTAACAGATCCTGTAACATGGGGGGGGGTTATGTTGAGTGAGAACAAAGCAGTTTCTCCTTGAGGTCAAGTGGTTGGATGAATGCCTACTTGTTTGGGGAATGTAATGACAATTCACAAACATGACATGTTCGGACTTTAAGAGCAGCACCATGTTCGTTACAGGTGTAGAATCTTAATTTGATCACTCACATTTCTCAAGGACTTCCATTCAAAGAAGTATCATTACCCGGCTTAGTGTGAGACTGAACATTTCAATGTGTTTCAAAACAGGTTTTCTTCAAAGCGTTTTGTTTAATACAGTTGAGGCCAGTTCTCACTTATGCATGACAACTGTGTGGCTCAATTGCCTCAGTTGATCAGTTTTACATTGTGTTGTTGTGGAACACAGGAGATAAGAAATAAGTTTAGTTTTTTGATGAGGAGTTTCAGACAAGCTTTAAATGTGACCAGACAATTCACTTTGACTGTTGTGGTCTTGTTTCAGTAGAAACCATTTTGAAGCTGTTCCACGGTTATCTCATTATTTCATTTTCAGAATATTGACATGAATGGGAATTCCTTTTCTAGTAATTACATTTCTAAGCTCTCCTCTCAGCCAGCAGGGAACTGAGAGAAGGCAAGACAAGGCAGCAGGGTGAAGACAAGAGGCCGTCAGGACAGGATTGAATGGCGGCAGATGTCAGGTCCACAGTAGTTGAGGACAAATTAAGGCAAGGTAGATACGGCTGTAGATCCTTTCTTGTGTGTTTTCATTTGATGAAAGCATGTCAGAAACATACAGTATGTGGATAAATAGTTCTAGAAATATTTTACATATATTTTTGATGGTTTGATGGAATTTTTAAGTGGATTTCAGTTCCGAACTGTCTCCATTCCCTGCATGTTTGTATCTCTGGGGTCCTAGTACTGTACCAGGCAGAGCTCCTTCTGGGGTGTGCTTGATGCCAGAGATATGGGCTAGTAAGGTGAGGTGTTTCAAGGGTCAAGGAGGGGAGGTCACATGACAGCATTGATGTAGTTAACCTCTGACCCCTGGACTCTTGAGGCGGGCGGGAAGCCTATCAGCCCCCTGCAGTATATGTCCATACAGGGCTGTGGCATGAAACCAAAGACCCGTAATGGCCGACAGTCTTCATCAAGCTCCTCCATAAATGTCCATCCACACACACATGGGGCCTCTTGTTCAAACAACGGAGCTTAACAGAGCCCAGCTTCTCTCAAGACATAACATACTGCCCTGGATTTAAACCATTCTCCTTCTGACAGAAACAAACTTAACAGCTTTTTGAAGTAAAGGATTAAGCAAGACAAGGCAGCGTATGTGGCAGGCACATAAAAGTAGTGTACTTTGCATTTTGAGACATAGCTAGGTCCTGAAATGAGAAATGATACACTCATTATGATGATTACCATGGAAACTGTTAAATATCATCCTCATCATCCTGTCCGAGCAGTGTTATAACTAAACCAGGCTTATTTTACTCTGCCTTAGGTCAACACACAACCCTGACTTGGATACTACGTATTTGAGTGTCTGTACTTCAAAAAATATGACATGGCCCATACTTTACAGGATACAGGATTTACACTGAATTACAGTGTTTAAAGTGGACAACTAGATCCTAGAAATACATGTCATTTTTATTTTTTAAAGTCTTTATTAATTTGATCCAGATTCTCAGACTTATTAGAAAACCATTGTTATTCCTAAAATTCCAGTTTCTTTCACACCCGATTTATGTATAGATTGAACAGTTTAGCCCGCAAAGAGATGTTATTTTATTTTGTCTATAGAATATTCAGTAGATTTTACATTTACATAAATGTGGGTAGACAGGGTATGTTATTAATAATGTACTCTAGCCACACACTCCTTTTACCCACCAATGGACTCCCCTCAAATAGACACGTTTGTACACTGACTCTAGCCAGTTGACTATAACTACACAACTACACAATCACACTGACTCTAGCCAGTTGACTATAACTACACAACTACACAATCACACTGACTCTAGCCAGTTGACTATAACTACACAACTACACAATCACACTGACTATAGCCAGTTGACTATAACTACACAACTACACAATCACACTGACTATAGCCAGTTGACTATAACTACACAACTACACAATCACACTGACTATAGCCAAAGGGGTGGAAGCTCTTTCCATAGCAGCTTTCAGAAAATAAACTCTTATCCTCAAAAAGTGCTTCTTGTGAATCACACATGCACACTCAACTCAAACAAACATCAAACCAATTTTACAGTGGAATGATGTCATTCAGGTTGCGGTTTCCAAAGTTCCACTCGAAAACCTTGTGAATATTCTAAACGGCATGCAGGGAGTTATTCTTCTCCTCTTCACCCTGCCTGATTTATGACACATCATTTCTACCATACCAATAGGACCTATATATTTGGTTTGATGACACTAAATAGCTGTCTTGAGCAAAACAACAGGCCCCAGGCAACAGAGCAGCAGAACACAACTCCATGAACGCAGGCCGCTTTAAATTCCCCCAGTGACCAAGGCTCTGTTCTGTTCCCCCAGTGACCAATGCTCTGTTCAATTCCCCCAGCGACCAAGACTCTGATCAGTTCCCCCAGCGACCAAGGCTCTGTTCAATTCCCCCAGCGACCAAGGCTCTGTTCTGTTCCCCCAGCGACCAATGCTCTGTTCAATTCCCCCAGCGACCAAGACTCTGTTCAGTTCCCCCAGCGACCAAGGCTCTGTTCAGTTCAGCGACCAAGGCTCTGTTCAGTTCCCCCAGTCACTCCCAAGCTCCCCCAGCAACCAAGGCTCTGACCAAGGCTCTGTTCAGTTCCCCCAGCGACCAAGGCTCTGTTCAGTTCCCCCAGCAACCAAGGCTCTGTTCAGTTCCCCCAGTGACCAAGGCTCTGTTCAGTTCCCCCAGCAACCAAGGCTCTGTTCAGTTCCCCCAGCGACCAAGGCTCTGTTCAGTTCCCCCAGTCACCAAGGCTCTGTTCAGTTCCCCCAGCAACCAAGGCTCTGTTCAGTTCCCCCAGCAACCAAGGCTCTGTTCAGTTCCCCCAGCGACCAAGGCTCTGTTCAGTTCCCCCAGTCACCAAGGATCTGTTCAGTTCCCCCAGTGACCAAAACTCTGTTCAGTTCCCCCAGTCACCAAGGCTCTGTTCAGTTCCACCAGCGACCAAGGCTCTGTTCAGTTCCCCCAGCAACCAAGTCTCTGTTCAGTTCCCCAGTCACCAAGGCTCTGTTCAGTTCCCCCAGTCACCAAGGATCTGTTCAGTTCCCCCAGTCACCAAGGCTCTGTTCAGTTCCCCCAGCAACCAAGGCTCTGTTCAGTTCCCCCAGCAACCAAGGCTCTGTTCAGTTCCCCCAGCGACCAAGGCTCTGTTCAGTTCCCCCAGCAACCAAGGCTCTGTTCAGTTCCCCCAGTCACCAAGGCTCTGTTCAGTTCCCCCAGCGACCAAGGCTCTGTTCAGTTCCCCCAGCAACCAAGGCTCTGTTCAGTTCCCCCAGTGACCAAGGCTCTGTTCAGTTCCCCCAGTGGCCAAGGCTCTGTTCAATTCCCCCAGTCACCAAGGCTCTGTTCAGTTCCCCCAGTCACCAAGGCTCTGTTCAGGTCCCCCAGTGACCAAGGCTCTGTTCAGTTCCCCCAGTGGCCAAGGCTCTGTTCAATTCCCCCAGTCACCAAGGCTCTGTTCAGTTCCCCCAGTCACCAAGGCTCTGTTCAGGTCCCCCAGTGACCAAGGCTCTGTTCAGTTTCCCCAGTGACCAAGACTCTGTTCCAGAAAAACAGCTAACTTTGATGAACAGTCTGTTAAAGCTTGAGATTTTCTGAATCCTTAAGAAAGCTAAACTTGAATATGGGCTGTTGGTTGTCAGTTCAATAACAACACACCTCTCCGGGCCATCAATTTCCCATTGGGGGGATTCATGCCAAATCCCCCCAAGCTAGATAATATAGGCAATGGGACATTTTTGTATAACAATTGATCTGACAGTGTTTTGGCTTTTCATGTTGATTAAAGGTTTGCCAGTATACAGTACCAGTCAAATGTTTGGACGTCTACTCATTCAAGGGTTTTTATTTATTTGTACTATTTTCTACATTGTAGAATAATACTGAAAACATCAAAACTATGAAATAACACAAATGGAATCATGTAGTAACCAAAAAAGTATTAAACAAATAAAAATAGATTTATATTTGAGATCCTTCAAAGTAGCCACCCGTTGCCTTGATGACAGCTTTGCACACTCTTGACATTCTCTCCACCAGCCTCATGAGGTAGTCACCTGGAATGCATTTCAATCAACATGTGTGCCTTGTTAAAAATGTATTTGTGAAATTTCTCTCCTTCTTAATGTGTTTGACCAATCAGATGTGTTGTGACAAGGTAGGGGTGGAATACAGAAGATGTCAGAAAATGTCAAGAACTTTTAAAGTTTCTTCAAGTGCAGTCGCAAAAACCATCAAGCGATGTGATGAAACTGGCTCTCACGAGGACAACCACAGGAAAGGAAGAATCAGAGTTATCACTGCTGCAAATGATAAGTTCATTAGAGTTATTAGCCTCAGAAATTGCAGCCAAAATAAATGCTTCACTGAATTCAAGTAACAGACACATCTCAACATCAACTGTTCAGGGGAGACTAAGTGAATCAGGTCTTCATGGTCGAATTGCTGCAAAGAAACCACTACTAAAGGACACCAATAAGATGAACCGACTTGCTTGGGCCAAGAAACATGAGCAATGGACAGTAGACCGGTGGAAATCTGTCCTTTGGTCTGATGAGTCCAAATGTTTGATTTTTGGTTCCAACCACCATGTCTTTGTGACACTGTCAATGATTTATTTAGAATTCAAAGCACACTTAACCAGCATGGCCACCACAGTGATACACCATCCCAAATGGTTTGCGCTTAGTGTGACTATCATTTGTTTTTCAACAGGACAATGACACAACACACCCCCAGGCTGTGTAAGGGCTATTTGACCAAGACGGAGAGTGATGGAGTGCTGCATCAGATGACCTGGCCTCCACAATCACCCGACCTCAACCCAATTGAGATGGTTTAGGATGAGTTGGACTGCAGAGTGATGGAAAAGCAGCCAACAAGTGCTTTGCATATGTGGTAACTCCTTCAAGACAGTTGAAAATGCATTCCAGGTGAAGCTGGTGGAGAGAATGCCAAGAGTGTGAAAAGCTATCATCAAGGCAAAGGGTGGCTACTTTGAAGAAAGTCTAAAATATATTTTGATGTTTAACACTTTTTTTGCTTACTACATGATTCCGTATGTGTTATTTCATAGTATTGATGTCTTCACTATTATTCTACAATGTAGAAAATAGTCTAAATAAAGAAAAACCCTTGAACGAGTAGGTGTGCCCAAACTTTTGACTGCTCCTGTACATACAGTATATGTGTGCTACCACAGGAGGCTAGGTGAACAATTGCTATAGGACTAATCAGCCCCTCTGGTTTTCCATCTGACCAACAGGTCAAACTTGTCTCTGTGCCCAGACACCCAGGGTCTGCGAGCTCTTCCAGGCCCCCTGGATGGACACAGCCCCCACCCCCTGGCCTGGTGAGAGAGAGGTAATGCAAAGTGACTGATCGAAAACAGAGCTCTGGTGTGGTTTGGGTATCCTCCACACAGAACAGAGCAGCAGAGGGGAAGGGCTTTCTGCAGCCATCCTGACTTGCTGTCTCTGGCCGTGGGCATGGGTTTCACTTAAAAGACCCACAAAAATGAGAAGAACAAAATTAACAAAGGACTTTGAGATGTTTGTGTTCTCTTAACCAACTTCACAAGCACAAGGTTGCTGCTCAGTTTAGAGGAGATATATACTGATATACAACAATATAACTCAACATGCAACAATTTCAAAGATTTTAATGAGTTACAGTTCATATAAGGAAATCAGTCAATTGAAGTAAATAAATTAGGCCCTAATCTATGGATTTCATGTGACTGGGAATACAGATATGCATCTGTTGGGCACAGATACAGTACCTTAAAAAAAAGGTAGGGGCGTGTATCAGAAAACCAGTCAGTAACTGGTGTGACTACCATTTGCCTCATGCAGCGTGACACATCTCCTTAGCATAAAGTTAATCAGGCTGTTGATTGTAGCTTGTGGAATGTTGTCCCACTCCTCTGCAGGAATGTTGTCACACTCCTCTTCAATGGCTGTGCGAAGTTGCTGGATGTTGGCGGGAACAGGAACATTGTCGTTCACGTCAATCCAGAGCATCCCAAACATGCTCAGTGGGTGGCATTTCTGGTATATGCCGACAATGAAAGAACTGGGACATTTTTAACTTTCAGGAATTGTGTACAGATCGTTGCAACATGGGGTCATGCATTATCATGTTGAAACATAAAGTGATGGCGGTGGATGAATGGCACGACAGTGGGCCTCAGGATCTCATCACGGTATCTATGTGCAATCAAATTGACATTGATCAAATGCAATTGTGTTTGTTGTCTGTAGCTTATGCCTGCCCATACCATAACCCCACCGCCACCGTGGGGCACTCTGTTCACAACATTGACATCAGAAAACCGCTCGCACACAAAATGCCATACACATGCATTGAGGTTGTGAGGCAGGTTGGACGTACTTCCAAATTCTCTAAAATGATATTGGAGGTGACTTCTGGTAAAGAAATTAACATTACATTCTCTGGCAACAGTTCTGGTGGACATGTCTGCAGTCAGCATGCCAATTGCACAGTTCCTAAAAACTTGAGACATCTGTGGCATTGTGCTGTGTGACAAAACTGCACATTTTAGAGTGGCATTTTATTGCCACCAGCACAAGGTGGACCTGTGTAGTGATCATGCTGTTTAGTCAGATTCTTGATGTGCCACACCTGTCAGGTGGATAGATTATCGTGGCAAAAGAAAAATGCTCACTAACAGGGATATAAATAATTTGTGCACAAAATTTGACAGAAATAAGCTTTTTGTGTGTGAAACATTTCTGGGATTTTTTATTTCAGCTCATAAACATGGAGACCAACACTTTACATGTTGCGTTTATATTTTTGTTTAGTGTTGATAAAACACCTGTTGTTACTGCTGAATACCACATGTGGGTAAAGTGACTAAAATGTTTCACTGTATTGAGTATGTGGAATGGCCTTGATGTGACCTGTGATCAGAGTTAACCAGAGGCGACATCTAAATGTCAGGACTGATTGTGGCTGTCTGTCTGACTCTGAGACTGGATCCGCTCCCTGCAACTAATAATAAGTCACAGAATGACTGTGCATGATGTAACACTGCAGTCAAGGGCTGCCAGAGAGACTAAAATTAAAGGCTTTTTGAAATAATGCCCTTGACCAAAATATCAGGAAGTCTCTGATCTGCTGCCCGTTTCACTGTCTGGTAGTCACTCACTCACTCACTCACTCACTCACTCACTCACTCACTCACTCACTCACTCACTCACTCACTCACTCACTCACTCACTCACTCACACACACACAAACCCTGACGCACACACAAACCCTGACACACACACACGCACACACATGCTGTGTTCCTTTCAAACAAATCTGTAATTAGCTGACAAATTCAGGGACACCCTGGGCTTTTCTGAGCATCTCAGTGTGACCCTGTTGCCTCTGTCCTGCTGTGTGCCATGGACAGGCCTGGCTGGCTACCAGACCTGGCTTTGATCAGTAACCAGAGATGGGCCACAGCCACATCCCCAGCCCATATAACTCAACCTGGAGGAATGTGTTTGCCTGCCACTGTGCCACCCTGCTGGGTAGGACTGACCCCTCAGAGCCTGTTGGGTTAGGGTAAGGTTAGCAGAGCAGCCCTCACCTTGTAACCCCACCAGGACAAGAGGACGGTGTCCAGGCCAGGCCGGTTCAGCTCTTCCACTATAACAGGAGAAACTCCCTACAGGGAGGTGACTCCAATTAAACCTCTTTGTTGTAGAGGACCACAAGGCTAAGGCTACATCTCAGACCCACATCAAATGCTATGAATCTGGGTCACAGGGAAACAAACCCCCCTGTTGCTGGCAGATATGCCATCGCTGTTAGGAAGGAAAGAGAAAATGGGAACAGACAAAATCCTTTTTTATTGTGGTGTTTGTGGAGGAGAGTATATTATTGGGAAACATCGCTTTGATTAAAATACTTTTGCGAACTGACTCAGAAATGAGGCCTTATCCTTTAAATTGCAGTGAAGTCCACAAACACTTGAAAGGAAGAAGAGATGATATGGAGTGTTATGTTTTGCTCAGAAGTAGATGAGATCTCTGTTTTGTTCAGGATTGTCCCACCAGTATAATTCTTCTTGGCATTTAATAATCCCATTGTGCTCTTTACAATCTTTGATGTAGGCTACATTCATCTAGATATTTCTTGAATTGAGTCCAGTAGAACATTCAAATTGAGATGAATGGAGAGGCAAGATGTGTTCGCTGCAATATTTGCTGGCAGTAATGTCCTCTCATTTTATGTAGTGCCCAGCTTTCAAAGCAGCCTCTCCAGGACAGGGCCTTTGAGGAGAGGTGGTCATGTCAGGTCATGTGATTATGGACAAGTGTGAATTATTCTCACAGAGTGGCAATCTTGAAGTGTTTCAGTTGCTATGGAGATGAAAGACGAGTTTTGTATGTGGCCCTACCAGCAGTCTGGGGTTTTCTATCAAAACGTTGTCTCTTTTGGGAAAACAAGTCACAACTCTTCCAATTAGCATTTCTGCAATACTTGGAAACAGATGTAATACTTGGAAAATGGAGAAGAATTAGATTTGCTGAGATTAATTACGCAATAACATTTCTCCCCTCAGTTAAACTGCTTTATTCTATTATGCCATCTATCTCAAACCATTGTGAGATTTGATGTATGTATGCATGTGTGAAGATTTTGAACTGATAACCACAGCAATACACAGTTTTAGCATAAACACAATTGAACTGGATGTACAGTAATAAGAGGTGACATGACAGAAAGAGGCTAAAAAGACAAGGAAAGTAGTCGAGCAAGTGCTCTTGCCAAATATACTTTTTAATGATTCCTGAAATGAACATATTGGCTCCTGCTGAGAGAGAATCAGAGGAGAGGAGGGAGGTCACCATGAGGAACAATAAGGAGAGTAAATATTTAGTTTGTATTTGTGCTATGCTGAGTCTAGCTGTCACAGCAGATGGGTGAAAAGACGGGGGAAATTGCATGGCTTGGTGTGTGACTCCAGCATTACCCGACATAAACAACTGTATGAAATGAAATATGGTTTTAATTGACGGTATAAATGTTTACGAAATAGGCTATATCACGCCTCCATCGAATCTCTCTGTCTACATTCATTTGGATACTATTAGAAGAAAGGACAACAAGGTTTACACTGAAATGTTGATACTTTGATAATTCATTGTTTTGTTGCGTGTGAACGCAAACAAACATCTCTTTGACCTTGCATCTCTTTTGAGGCGCAACATCCTCCTTTTCATTGATCAGCTCCCCAAAAGCACAAACCAGCTGAACCAGAATGGATGTGTGTCGGCTCTAGGCACCTGACACCAGCCCAATGCATTACAGTCGAGGAAATCTGCCACTGCTGACCAGTGGGTGAAAACAGAACATTGTCAGTGTTCTTTCATATTGAGGATGATGAGATAGAGTGAGGAGAGGGATGGGGAAGGGGGGTTAGGGTGCGTCCCAGGCCCCCCTTGAGTCTCTCTCAGAGCTCTGCTCCACATTAGGGTGGCAGTAAATCAGGAATTGTACCGCACCCCGCCTCCTCACTCTGGGGAAACTTTCTCTCACTGAGAGGGGAGGGAGTCGCTGTGGCGTTAACATGTCACTATGGATTAGCCTTTACAGAGTTCATCTGTCTATCAGACCTCTCTACCCAGGTTATATGGTTTGTATTTACTAGTCAACTGTGTATCAGATCACTATGGGTTAGACAGTGAGTTATCTCTGCATCGCAGTCTTGTGAGACAATATTTTGTGCCTTGGGGTAAGGTCTTGTTCCAGTGTTTGCTCACTTGGCAAAAGCTAGTTGAATCAATGTTGTTTCTACACAATTTCAACCCCAAAAATCAATGTGATGGCATTGAATCAACGTGGGAAACTCATTGGTTTGCAAAAAAGTAATCAACTTAATAAGGGCATACATTTTTTTCACCCAACTGTCAACCTAAATCAAATAACAATTTCTTTATTCTATCCCTTTCAGACACATTTACATACACACATGTCAGTACCACATCTTTCTGCGCACATTTTTCCTGCTCTCCCAGTGTTGGGTTGATGTGGGCCGGGTGTAGGCCGCGGTTATTCCGAGCTGGAGAGTAATGTGAATACCTGGCATAGGGGGCTGGGGCAGCACCGGCTGGGGCAGAGTGATTGGGCCGGCACTGGTGCTGCAGTGAGAAGTATGCAGCCAGAGGGATTAGAGGCACTGTCAGACAGAGAAAGGGCAGAGGGGGCCCCAGGAAATGATCCATGTGCAGAAAGGCAGGAGGCAGGAGGCAGTGTGGCGAGCCCAGCTGCAATACCAACCCAGCACTGGAAAAAAAGAGGAAAGTGCAAGGTCAGTAGAGCATTGAGAGCAGGACCACAAAGAAATGAGAGAGAAAGAGATAGCAGAGGCCATCACATGGGGAGGAAAGGAAACAACTGTTCTAGGTAGAAAACAAAATAAACTAGCATCTTTGAAAATAAATACATGGATTACTTGTTTTTTTCCTACAGTACCTTTTTAATGTCCCGGCTCAGTCCTCTTCCCTCTAGGGTATTTTCATTGAGAGAGACGAGGAAAGCCTGTGGATTTGATGTCTGTCAGACATATCCTCTTGGCTGTGTTTGGCAGGCAGGGGGTGGAGGGCAGTGGGGGCGGTTGGTGGGTGGAGGGGAGGGGAGCTGCGCCTGGATGATCATTAGCCACATGTGCTTCTGGAGGAAAGACAGCTCCGACATGCATTAGATGAAGTGCAGAAGGCCCATCCTGTCCCGTGAAGTCAGAGTTTGAAAAATAAAGTGTTTTTGAATCATTGCGCTTTATTAGCGACACCAATCATTAGTCTGGTAATTGGTTCTGGCAAGAGAGATTTGCCTCACAATTAGACAAAGTTTTTAACCAAAACAAATGGAGTCTGCCACGGCCTGCAAACCATCACTAATACATACCTGATACTGGTTATGTAAAGGATCAGTGCCACTCCAATAATAGAGAACTTAAGAGACTTACTCCAGAGGTATGCCTGTATCTTATTCTTCTTCATTACAGTCCAATCTAAACATTCCATTCAAACACGTCATGCATGTCGAGGAGAGAGATGAGAAATAATACAAACAGCCACAAGCCAAACCAGCTATCAGCATCAAAACAACAGCCAAGACACAAACAAATAAACAAGGGCGGACATCAAAAGGGGCATTCTGAGAGAGTGGACGATGATCAGATCCTTTCATGTAGGACCAGGACCCTCATGCCCTCTGCAGCTTCAATGCTAAACTAGTCTCTCTCTCTCTCTCTCTCTCTCTCTCTCTCTCTCTCTCTCTCTCTCTCTCTCTCTCTCTCTCTCTCTCTCTCTCTCTCTCTCTCTCTCTCTCTCTCTCTCTCTCTCTCACACTCTCTCTATTTATCCCTCTCTCGCTCTGATGACAAAGGATCAAATGCACAATGCTCTATCCTTTCTCTACACGTCCATCAATACCATGTCTCAAAGTAGTCCATCCAAAGCTCTGAGAATCATTACAAAATATGACTCTCTCCTTTGTGAAGGTGGTGCCCCCTGCAAAGCTCAGCATTGTAGCCATGTGCCCTCAGTCTCTCTCAGTGCACTCAATAACCTGCCTGCACTCCTCTGGGGGGTTGGAGAGACAACATTCTGGGAGCAATTGAACCCTTGCCGCTTGACTATTGCCGTGGAGGAACATTGTCTACCTATCAGAGTTTGGTTTGCTTTTATTTTCCTCCAGGCTGAAGTTAAGCAAATGTTCAACCGCAGTCCCTGGGCAGGTAATTAAAAAACAATTACTATAACAATACAGACAATCAATGAGCAGTGAGCACATGCAGAGCAACATAGGACAGGCAACACATAGCACGCAGACAGAGAAATAGTGCAAAAAAGCAACAAAACAAAATACATAAAAGCAACAAAGTGTTTCCACACCACAAGCTACAGACAACAGACAAGATGGAAAGTGGCAATACACAGCAGGGGATTATGTTCACAAGTCTGATTGGCTTTTAGCTGTGTCTTCATATTTTTTGTGAAAGTGTGAAAGGCGGTACAGTTGTGTCTGATGGCAGTGTGTTCGAGACATGGGAAGCTCTCACAGAGAAAGCAGATTGACTAAAGGTGCTTTAACTTAAGGGAACTATACAGTCACCTCTCATGGCAGACCCTGTGTATCTGCTGCCATGGATTTGGGTTTTCTGTTTAACAAAAGTACTAAGTGGAGGGGGAGCCAGGCCATTTAGGATCTTGAATACAAGACATGCGTCGGTCTATTGCACAAGATTTTTCCAATTCAGGAGCTCATGCTTTCTGAGAATGTAACAGTGATGATGGCTATTGGGCTTCCTATCAAGCACTTTGAGAGCCTGTTTGTAGACAGACTGAATAGGTTTTAATGTTGTACAGCAAGCTTGGGCCCAACTAGTCAAGCAGTATGTTAAGTGGGGGAGTATCATAGATTTGAAAAACAGTTTCGCTACCTCTGTAGTCAAACAATTTTGAATGAATCATAAATGATTTAGGTTGAATTTGGTTATTTGAGTTACCGTTTTCACCTGTTTTATAAAAGAGAGGTTGGAATCAAGTATGATGCCAAGGTACTTCAAATCGAATACCACCTGGAGCTTCTTGATTTCCTTGGCATTTCTAAACAAAATGAAGCGTAGTCTACATTTCCGCAATCCCTAGACAGACAGAATAATCTCTGATTCTTGAAATGTAGAACAATATTCACATTGACCCAGCGGAGACGTGAGTGTGGATATATTCCTAGAACAACACAGCAGCTACAACTCCATTAGCTTTCCTATATGGAAGACCGTACTATTGAAAAGAGATCTTTGTGGACTGTGCTGGACTGAGCGTGTAGGCTTTGAAATGTATTCATGAATGCAGCCCAGGATTTCTCCCCCCTCGTTCTATCAACAGGGTCCAAATAATCTCCAGACCCCTTTTTTCCCGGTGCTAATCAGGCTTTCTTAAGGCCGTTTAACTGGCATCTGTGCTCTGACCCCCACCCAATACAAACCAGGTGACAGAATAGAGCGAGAGGATAGAGAGAAGTGTGTGTGTTTGGGAGTATGCAAATGTGTGTGAGAGAGAGACTCATATACACACACAACCAGAGCGAGAGAGAAAAAAACTGGTGATGAGAGTGAGTGAGAGATAGATATCGCTGCTATCTGTGAAAAACCAGTATACGCCACCAAGCATAGCACATTCCATTCTGTGTAACACCCTCCAAGAACCTCCTCCTCCAAAATACCACAGAGGTCAATAACACAAACAACCGTTTGAAATGTCTGGCAGAGAGCTCATATCTGATCAAACATTATTTTGCAAAGAAAACATTTAAGTATTTCTTAAGTATCTGTCCTCACTCAGTCTGCAAACTTTTATATTTTTACCAGTCCCTTATGTTACCGCAGATAGAATCCTACCCTAGATATTATCTCTGTCAGTCTCTGTTGACCTCCGTTTAACAGGTCCTTTCTGGAAGCAGCAGTACATCTCCCTCATAGATCAGCCTGACCTGAGCAGCAGCCGGTCATTACCAGTGCTGTCTCCCTGTCCTCTCAGATAGGCTTTAACCCAGTCGGATTCCTAACCAAGATAAAGGCCGGACACGCAGCTGCACTTCATTGTAGAGTTGATGTAGACTGTTCTAAACATGATCTAATTTCCTAATGAGGCCATTGTGTGGTCAAAGATGTGCAGCTAAACTTCAGACGATCACACGTATTTCAAAGCTTTGGCCCCTACGTACAGTATCTAACAGGGCTGAGCACGACATCTACAAGTGTTGCTTTATGTAATTGCTTGATAGCTGTGGTCTCAATTTGGTTTTATTTAGACTACAGTGAACTGGCTGTAGAGCCAGGGCCAATGGGAGTCCTCCTGATGCTCAGCATCCTGTAGTCTAGTCAGTGAAATCTGCTTTTGACTCTCAGATTTTTCAAACTTTATCTGCTTTCCCTCACTCCTTGATAGGGCCAAAAATGTATCCATCATAATTTGGTTGAACAAAGGTTGGCCCCAAAAAATTCAAAGCCTATGTGCAGAAACAGGTGGCACTTTATAGTGATTGACCGTTGACCGTAGGGAGTGAGTGGAGTGGTATGTGAAAGCCAGGTTAGAACAGCCATTGTTTGGAAGGTTCATTTCTGGAATGCCCCAGGTCTTTTCCACCTGTCATGGGCAGTGATTACAGAGGCAGCGCAGCAGTAATTGTGGATCACAAGTGCCACGCTGGCATGAAAGCCTTCAGGAAATCCATCCAACAAAATGACCACTAGGCTGGAATGTTGGCACCAGCCACCGGTCCCCGAATCCTTCTGCCCAGAAGGGGGGGGGGGGGGGGGGGCTGTAATGATAACCTCCAGTTGGCAGGCTGAAGAGAAGTGTGAGTGCCTACGTGCTGAGGCCGTCCAACACGGACTGAAGTGCTCTGAGTCTGCTCTGTCAAACTCATGTTGAAGGGCCATGGAACCTTGGGTCCAGTCTCAAGGATCTTTCACAATAACGTTATGGTCAAGTTAGTTCAGTGTTTCTCAAACCTAATTTCTTTGATGTATCTGACCTGTCCCTCAGATACCTGACAGCAAACTATTACATTTCTAAATGTAGTTTTAATCAAAGCTGTCCTCCCTCCAAAGAAGATAATCATAGTTTGGCGCCAGTCACTGGTACAAACATAGGTAGATAAACACTGAGCAAGGTGCTTTAATGTCCTTTTAGAGGTTGGCATTCATAAGAGAAAAACTCTGAAACTGAGTTATATCCTCATCAGTGCCAACGCCAAAAATAATATTCTAGTAAATCTACAATCATGTTATAAAGCTGTCGTTTCAAATCTTTGTACACAAGACAAAATGCTTTTATGGCCTGCTGGGAATGCAGTTCATCTCTCGTGTCTCTCTGGATGCAGCAAAGCCATGAATCTTATTGCGAACATGACACTGTTTCTGTGAGTATTGATGTAAATTCCAAAGGGAAAAGGAGTTAATGTCGGAATTCACTGTGCGCCGGGATAAAAACTCCCTGGCGATGGGACACAACAGTTTGCAAAAATCTGGTTCCGATACAGATTTTTAAAAAGATGGAGAGATACGAAAAAGAAATAGAGGGAAAGAAAAAGTTAAATCCTTCCTTGGCCTTAAGTAATTGAAATGTTTCATTCCAAAACACTATATATCCATTTTCAGAAATGTTGTCAAGTTCACTTTTTTTCTTTAAAGAACCTATGAAAGAGATGATGTGTTTTCTCCCCATCTAATCATGGCATGGGGTTGTTAAATGACAGACATGTATTTGTTTGAAACCTATCACTACATGGTTTCGTTTCCAAGAGACAAACAGTCACATTTTGTTGCAAAACTAGATATATCTGCCCCACTCTTAGAGAAAAAAGTAGCACTGCAAGGTTTTACACAAACAAATGTGACAAATATAGTTTTTTTAAATTCAAGAATTGTGGTCAAAAGTACTCCACTATATAGGGAATAGGGTGCCATTCGGGATGAGATCTAACTCTAACCAAACACTATAGCATGAGTCTAGATTCATGATGTGTTGAATTTACATGTTAAATATACAGTATACGAACATTCCATTCCAGCTACACAATGGATATATACTGAGTATACCAAACTTTAGGAACACCTTCCTAATATAGGGTTGCACCCCACACTTTTGCCCTCATAACAGCCTCAATTCGTCGGGCATGGACACTAAAAGGTGTTGAAAGCGTTCCACCGCGAATATAGACTCCAATGTTTCCCACAGTTATGTAAAGTTGGCTGGATGTCCTTTGGGCGGTGGACCGTTCTTGATACGCAAGTGAAAATGTTGAGTGTGAAAAATCCAGCAGCGTTGCAGTTCTTGACATGAACCGGTGCGCCTGGCACCTACTTTCATACCCCGTTCAAAGGCACTTAAATCTTTTGTCTTCACCCTCTGAATGGCACACATACACAATCCTTGTCTCAAGGCTTAAAAATCCTTCTTTAACCTGTCTCCTCCCCTTCATCTACACTGATTGAAGTGGATTTAACAGGTGACATCAATAAGAGGTCATAGCTTTCACCTGGATTCACCTGGTCACTTTTTGTCATGGAAAGACTAGGTGTTCTTAATGTTTTATATACTCAGGGTATAGCGTTTTGCAACTAAACCAATTCTAATACACATCAAAAATGTACGATTTAAACACCTGAGGACAGTAATATTATAATATGATATATACACATAAAGGTCCCCATAAGCAATCATTTCTGATTAAAAAACACGAATGTGAAAAATGTGTGGATATACCATTTTGGAAATAAACTCTTTAATGAAACCTATGTCAAATTCTTCATCTGTCTAACTTAACTGCAGTAAAGGGGGTATGGCAGTATCTCAGAGCCTGCTTATATACACAACACTGCCTCAGCCTGCCCAATCAGGCCCATATGCTTGGTTCCTTCATGCTGCTCTACCACCGAGGACCACTTTGAAAATGAGTTTTATGTGCTATCCTCTGGGTTCAAATACACGTCTTGTTGATGTATGTATTATTTTTACCCATATAAAATCCAATCCAATTCAACAGCCTCTGTAGAGTTGCCTTCCGTTGTACTACCATCGATCACTCTACTCTGACCTATTGAACACAGCAGATGTCTTTTGTATTGCCTGTGTTTATTTAATAGCTATTGGATACAGTCACACAGCCTTGGCTGCAGCTGACAGCCGACTGAAACCAGCCTTTTGAAGACTAGAGTTTTCTTTAATCATTGACTGGTTTTAAACAAAGCTAGTGTGTCATCCAATGCCACACACACAAACTGGGTCAGTGGCTGGAGTTGGTGTGAGAATCATATCCAATTTATTTAGATGACTACCACACAGACATATCAGTATATATTACTAGTAGTCCTGTATGTGTGACCGGTATTCACACACATACACACATATTTGTACATATGCACAGTATTAAGCTTGGTCCCACCGTTGGTGTTTTGTGCAACAGTCCCTGGCTCTCTCTCTCTCTCTCTCTCTCTCTCTCTCTCTCTCTCTCTCTCTCTCTCTCTCTCTCTCTCTCTCTCTCTTTGTAAGCACAGAGAGCTGAGCTGAGGGTGCTCAATCACACAAAAAAGAACCTGGCCAATGAGCCTGCCGCTGTCAATCCACAGCTCCTCCAATCTCCCTCCTCCTCCCCTCCCTCCCTCCCCCTCAGCAAAGTCACACAGGCTCTGAATGGACAAATGTTTGTTTTCAGCAACAGAATAAATGAGAGCATCAATTTCTCTCCTCAACAAACTGACTGCACCAGGCTAGCTCCTACTCTGCCTGGGCTTGAAAGGGGAAGTAAATATTAGGACGTGCTATTTAGAACAGGCAGGAAACGTGCAGGCCATGATGGGGGCATGAGAGGGACAGATAGGCAGCATCCAGACTTGTTACACAGAGATGGGGGATTAAAAGGCATGACCATTTGCAGGAATATATTTGCATGTTGTAATGAGATGTTGATCCAAAATGGGGGAAATATTTGCTTGTTGTAATGAGAGGTCGAGACAAAATGGCTTCCATGCTTCCCTGGGAGTGCCGAGTTTCTGGGAATTATTAGGAGCCCAGAGCGGAGAGGGTTGTGCAGGTCTAATCAGCCAATGACTGGGTATGGAAACAAAAAGCCTTGCTCAGAATGAAGCCCCTCAGAATGAAGCCCCTGATTTCATTTCACAGTCTCCCCTTAAGCCCCCTGGCTTGTTCCATCCACTCCCTAGTCTCTCCTTTTTCCCCACCCCCTCAGCAAAGACAGACCCCCTCTAGAATAACATATAGGGCCAAATTAAGATGGAGCAGCACATTTGTCATCTGGGCCCTAGTGTTCTCCTCCCAAATAAAGACAAATAGTCCTCCATTACATATTGTGTTGTACTTCATCCATACCCATCCTCACCAGAGGACAAATGTCTTTCATTTGTATCTGTGCGATGTTGTTACATTGGGCGATTCAACGCAATGTTCAGACACAGAAGGAAAGAGGGGGGGGGGGTTGCTGTGCGATCATAACCACCTTTCTGTTAGGGCAGCTTAAAATATCTGCCTTGAGTAGACAAAGAGCCAGTGTTTGGTTGGACCCAAACAAGATTTTAATCTTGGGCCATTGTGAGGGCAGTGAACGGAGTAATGAGAGTGTGTGCTAGCTGCTTGGTGTGCATCCAGCGTAACCAGTTTATTTGGGTTTAATTTCTAAACACGTGAAGGTATTTTAATGGACCTTAACAGTCTATTGATGCACCCATGCGTCAATCTAAGTAACATAATAAAAAAATCCCCATCAATATCTGTCAGTTTAAACTAGAGATATCTGTTTTTTTGTATGGGCTGTATCTCAATCCACCACATTTCACATCTGCGGTGGAAGGTGGAGGAGCTACAGCAGTGTTTGTCAGAACATGAGACATCCTGAAAATCTGTGTTCTCACGAAAACGTCTGTAGTGTCCAAACCGTTTGGGCTACAAACTAACATGACCCCATGGTGGTAGGGGGAGACTCTCACGAACATAATGGTTCGAAGGTAACCCATACAAATGAATGGAAGTATGGAGGTAGATTTGTGCTCTATGACAGGACTTGTCTGAAGGTAATCCATACAAATGAATGGAAGTATGGAGGTAGTTTGTGCTCTATGACAGGACTTGTCTGAAGGTAACCCATACAAATGAATGGAAGTATGGAGGTAGTTTGTGCTCTATGACAGGACTTGTCTGAAGGTAATCCATACAAATGAATGGAAGTATGGAGGTAGTTTGTGCTCTATGACAGGACTTGTCTGAAGGTAATCCATACAAATGAATGGAAGTATGGAGGTAGTTTGTGTTTGTGCTCTATGACAGGACTTGTCTGAAGGTAACCCATACAAATGAATGGAAGTATGGAGGTAGTTTGTGCTCTATGACAGGACTTGTCTGAAGGTAATCCATACAAATGAATGGAAGTATGGAGGTAGTTTGTGCTCTATGACAGGACTTGTCTGAAGGTAACCCATACAAATGAATGGAAGTATGGAGGTAGTTTTGTGCTCTATGACAGGACTTGTCTGAAGGTAACCCATACAAATGAATGGAAGTATGGAGGTAGTTTTGTGGCAACAAAAATAAGGGGTTGAATATGTGTCCAAACAAACTTGAATATATATCTTCTAGATACAGTGCCTTCGGAAAGGACTCAGACCGGGGAAAATGGCCCAATCCAACAAAGTCCCTCCCCCCTGGCCTGTCAGCGTATTCACGTGTGAAGATGATGGTGATTGTTGATGGCTGATAGGCAGTACAATGAGTAGAAATCAATCTCATTTGCCAACAAAAATAACGTGCAAAACATGTTTTTGGAAACAAGAGAAAGTTGACAAACAGTAACTTTGAATCAGCAAAGCATATGAGAATGTGAGAACAGTTCCCACAGCAGCGGCAGATCACCATGACTGAAGTGGTAGCAGGGAAGACTGTGGCAAGCACTGGAAGAATCAAGGTGAGTGGCGTTTTATTCCAACTTTTACTCAGCTAACCTTGGCTTTAGTAGGGTGGTTGGCACTCTGCTCTCCCCAGTCTAACCTTGGCTTTAGTAGGGTGGTTGGCACTCTGCTCTCCCCAGTCTAACCTTGGCTTTAGTAGGGTGGTTGGCACTCTGCTCTCCCCAGTCTAACCTTGGCTTTAGTAGGGTAGTTGGCACTCTGCTCTCCCCAGTCTAACCTTGGCTTTAGTAGGGTGGTTGGCACTCTGCTCTCCCCAGTCTAACCTTGGCTTTAGTAGGGTGGTTGGCACTCTGCTCTCCCCAGTCTAACCTTGGCTTTAGTAGGATAGTTGGCACTCTGCTCTCCCCAGTCTAACCTTGGCTTTAGTAGGGTAGTTGGCACTCTGCTCTCCCCAGTCTAAAATTGGCTTTAGTAGGGTAGTTGGCACTCTGCTCTCCCCAGTCTAACCTTGGCTTTAGTAGGGTAGTTGGCACTCTGATCTCCCCAGTCTAACCTTGGCTTTAGTAGGGTAGTTGGCACTCTGCTCTCCCCAGTCTAACCTTGGCTTTAGTAGGGTAGTTGGCACTCTGCTCTCCCCAGTCTAATCTTGGCTTTAGTAGGGTAGTTGGCACTCTGCTCTCCCCAGTCTAACCTTGGCTTTAGTAGGGTAGTTGGCACTCTGCTCTCCCCAGTCTAACCTTGGCTTTAGTAGGGTAGTTGGCACTCTGCTCTCCCCAGTCTAACCTTGGCTTTAGTAGGGTAGTTGGCACTCTGCTCTCCCCAGTCTAACCTTGGCTTTAGTAGGGTAGTTGGCACTCTGCTCTCCCCAGTCTAACCTTGGCTTTAGTAGGGTAGTTGGCACTCTGCTCTCCCCAGTCTAACCTTGGCTTTAGTAGGGTAGTTGGCACTCTGCTCTCCCCAGTCTAACCTTGGCTTTAGTAGGGTAGTTGGCACTCTGCTCTCCCCAGTCTAACCTTGGCTTCAGCAGGGTGGTCGACACTGCTCTCCCCAGTCTAACCTTGGCTTTAGTAGGGTAGTTGGCACTCTGCTCTCCCCAGTCTAACCTTGGCTTCAGCAGGGTGGTCGACACTGCTCTCCCCAGTCTAACCTTGGCTTTAGTAGGGTAGTTGGCACTCTGCTCTCCCCAGTCTAACCTTGGCTTTAGTAGGGTAGTTGGCACTCTGCTCTCCCCAGTCTAACCTTGGCTTTAGTAGGGTAGTTGGCACTCTGCTCTCCCCAGTCTAACCTTGGCTTTAGTAGGGTAGTTGGCACTCTGCTCTCCCCAGTCTAACCTTGGCTTTAGTAGGGTAGTTGGCACTCTGCTCTCCCCAGTCTAACCTTGGCTTTAGTAGGGTAGTTGGCACTCTGCTCTCCCCAGTCTAACCTTGGCTTCAGCAGGGTGGTCGACACTGCTCTCCCCAGTCTAACCTTGGCTTTAGTAGGGTGGTCGACACTGCTCTCCCCTGTCTGTCTAAAGGAGAGCGTCACTCAAAGCACTGAGTGCAATTTGTCAGCTGTACTGTTTTAAACACTCTGTAAAACTTAATACGGATCACGAAAGCACCATCTTTCTGGATAAAAAAAATGGTAATCCTGTTTTAAAAGAACATATCAACCACCATGCACAATTTTGACGTTTTCTGTTTTTTATCTCCATTACGACCCTTTCAGAAAAATCACAATCTCAAGTATTTTGAAGACAACTTATGTGAAAGAAATATCGATCATCAAATGGAATGCGATTGATCAGCTTTGAATCTATTTGGGTTTTTTAGATATCATGTTGATATCAAGCCCCAAGCCTGATGCAGAGGTGTGCATGAGTGAATGTGTCAGTGGATTATGACAGAGTGGTTTGTTCAGAAAAATAAACAAAGTTCAGCACTTTAGATGTTTCTAATTGTTTATTTATTATGTATTCTGCTTAAAATCGTCCTAAAACTGAGCACGTTTTTTATTGCTTTATATGAAATTAACGTGATATTTATCGCAGAATTTCAGAAAAGCTAAGTTATTTAACTTGTCTGGTAGGCCTCTGGGCCTCTGCCTCTGGATGAGCGTTTTCCTATTTGTTTATGGTGGTATACAGCTCAATGAATGCGGTCTTAGTGCCAGCATTGGTCTGTGGTGGTATGTAGACAGCTATGAAAAATACAGATGAAAACTCTCTAAGTAGATAGTGTGGTCTACAGCATACCATGAGATACTCTACCTCAGGCGAGAAAAACCTTGAGAGACTTCCTTAGATATCGTGCACCAGCTGTTTACAAATATACATAGTCCACCACCCTTTGACTTACCAGAGGCTGCTGTTCTATCCTGCCGATAGAGTGTATAGCCAGCCAGTGTAACAGTATAACTTTAGACCGTGCCCTCGCCCATGAACCAGGGACCCTCTGCACACATCAACAACAGTCACCCTCGAAGCATCGTTACCCATCGCTCCACAAAAGCCACGGCCCTTGCAGAGCAAGGAGAACTACTACTTCAAGGTCTCAGAGCAAGATTGAAACGCTATTTAGCGCGCACCGCTAACTAAGCTAGCCGTTTCACATCCGTTACACCAGCTGTATGCTATCAATATCTTCATTCAGCACAACTCAGTGAAACATAAGATATTAGTTTTTAATGTCCCATTGGTAGGATATACTTGCTTTTACTTCGTCCCATTTATATTCCAGCGATTGGACGTTGGCTAACAGTACGGATGGCAAAGGCTGATTATACTGTAATGTAGACACAGGAGACAAATGGTTAGAGTCCAAGATGTTTATTAACAATCCAAAAAGGGTAGGCAAGAGAATGGTTGGGGACAGGCAAAAGGTCAAAACCAGTTCAGAGTTCAGAGGTACAGAATGGCAGGCAGGCTCGAGGTCAGGGCAGGCAGAATGGTCAGGCAGGCGGGAATGGAGTCCAGAAAAACAGGCAAAGGTCAAAACCGGGAGGACTAGTAAAAGAGAATAGAAAAGCAGGCGCACGGGAAAAACACGCTGGTTGACGTGAACATACAAGACGAACTGGCGCAGAGAGACAGGAAACACAGGGCTAAATACCCCAGGGAAATAAGCCACACCTGGAGGGGGTGGAGACAATCACAAGGACAGGTGAAACATATCAGGGTGTGACAGATTAGCCACTCATCGACTGATCCTCACAAGGCCCCCCGATCTCCTCCTGCGAAATCTACATATTTTTCTCCTGTGAATGACGGGGATGAGGGCCTGTTCGGGTGTTTGGAGTAAATGCCTCTCGTCCGACTCATTAAAGAAAAATTATAAGTCCAATTCAAGGTGAGTTATCGCTTTGCGGTCATAAGAGACAAAATAAGTTACAAGCAATACAAAAAAACAAGCAAAATAGCATGGTTGGGAGCCAAAAGGAACCTAAAGACTCTCAGACCATGAGAAACAAGATTCTCTGGTCTGAGGAAACCAATATTCAACTCTTTGGCCTGGATGACAAGTGTCACGTCTGGAGGAAATCTGGCACCATCCCTACGGTGAAGCATGGTAGTGGCAGCGTCATGGCTGTTGGGATGTTTTTCAGCGGCAGGGACTGGGAGACTAGTCAGGATCGAGGCAAAGATTAAACAGAGAAAAGTACAGAGAGATCCTTGATAAAAACCTGCTCCAGAGTGCTCAGGACCTCAGAGTGGGGGGCGAAGCTTCACCTTCCAACTGGACAACGATCCTAAGCACACAGCCAAGAAAACGCAGGAGTGGCTTTGGGAAAAGTCTCTGAATGTCCTTGAGTGGACCAGCCAGTGCCTGGACTTGAACCCGATCAAACATCACCAGAGAAACCTGAAAATAGCTGTGCGGCAACACTCCCCATCCAACCTGACAGAGCTTGACAGAATCTGCAGAGAAGAATGGGAGAAACTCCCCAAATACACGTGTGCCAAGGTTGTAGAGTCATTCCCGAGAGGACTCGAGGCTGTAATCGCTGCCAAATGTGCTTCAACTAAGTTTTGCTTTGTCATTATGGAGTATTGTGCATAGATTGATGAGGGGGAAAAACAATATAATCAGTTTTAGAATAAAGCTGTAACGTAACAAAATGTGGAAAAAGTCAAGGGGACTAAATACTTTCTGAAGGCACTGTATAGGAAATACACTTCAAAACCTTATTCGTTACGATACATTTTTTGACTGTCTTTTTGGCAAAATGATCCATGGTATGACCACCTTAAAACAATTTCATATATTAGCTTAGTAGAACCCCCTCCCCCCATCGGCTTAGACTTGTAGAGGTTAATGGAGAACGCCCAAGCCATGTTTACAGCTACTACGACTCTGACATGACAATACACTGCTATTAATAAGAGTTATGATATCAGGGAGGCCGGTGTTAACCTAAAGGCTATGGAACAGGCTTGCAAAGAGCGGGAGAGAGTTGCGTGTGTGTGTGCCAAGAGTTTGGGAGTGACAGAGCCAGAGAGAGAAACCTTTTAGAGAGGCAGGTAGGCAGCATTGCAGCAATTCCTCTCGGCCTAGCCAAAGTGTAGATTTAACAACACAGTCAGGGGTTGAGCCCATTCCAGCACTCTAATAGGGCCCAGTAAATCACAGTCACATCAGACACATGTATGATATAGTAGACCTGTGGCCTGTGAATGGGGTCAGTGGCAGTAGGAGTGATGGGCTGCTCCTGCAGAAATCCCCTCAGTCACAACTGTAGTCACTCTCAAATGAGCTGGAGAGGTAGCCTACAGAGCTGTTGAATTGAGAGTTGCTCCTAGATACTGATTTAAGGTCAGTTTAGCATTTTCCGCTTTCCAATAGTTAAGGTTAGTTAGCTGATCCTAGATCTGTGCCAAAGGGCAACTTCACTTTACTGCAAGCTTGGGAGTCAGAGAAAATGGGTGATTTTAGCACCTTCACTAGACATACTGTTCTTCTATGATTGATTATCAGATGATTGATATTAATATTAACTTACCAAATAATCAAATCTATGCTGAAAGACATGTATTTGTTTTCCTGGAAAAAAATAAGAATCCCCTTCTGTTACTAGTGGGCGTGTCTCTAATCAGACAATTTACAAGATCCTCAGTAGAAATCACTACTGCAAAAACTCATAATCACACATAATGGCTTCACGGACTGCCATTCCTACTCAATCTTTACTAACTAGATGGCATTACCTCATCCACTGAAAAAAATATGGAAGCAATTAAAGTAAGAGGGAAATCTGGCTACCACTCAAACTTATCCATACATTGGAATGGAAGATAGATTGAAATAAATATGCATGTATATATATTTAATTTCTCCCCCTAATCACGTAAAATCCTCCATTTTTCTTACTCTACAAAATGTTATGAAAACGGAGCACAAGTTGAAAGATTTGGAGGGCCGGTTGATTGATTTACTGTGCTGCGCTTGAGTTGCAGTAAGGAGGGGGGACGTCTACATTCTATACCTCAGCCATTCATTTGGGAACTGGAGAAAGTGGCCACATATAACCTGATCGGAGAAGACTCTGACTGACTGGGGCATATAGTAAACTCACAAGGGTAACCCACTCTTAGTCTGGGCGGTACGTCACCTGGCACTATGTACTGTACACTGCTAGAAGAAATGGTGCTATATAAAACCGAAAGGTGTTTAATAGCTCGGTTCATATACTGTATGGCCTTCAAAATGGTTCTTAGAACCGCAAAGCACCCTTATTGTTTAGCAGTGTACAGGATTTCTACCAAGGCAGTGGCAGTTACAGTTATGTTTCCTACTATTCAATTAGCTACTCCAGACAGTAAAATCCCTATCATGCAATATGAAGTTGTTAGCCCGATGAAGTCTTATATGAACATGGCAACATCTAAGGGAAAAAACTGTGGTCAGTTAAACATCTGTGATTAAGCCCAGTAATGATATGCGTCAGATTCCTGAGAGCAGTAGGCTTGTGCCAGTCTTAACATTAAAGGGCCAGTCCAGCTGTATATTACATTATAATACCATCAGGATATATACATCACACATGGTGCTGAAACGCCAGGGCATCCTGCCCACGCCTCCACTGCTCTGTGGTCAGTTTCAGAGGCACCACCACTCTATTTATCTGATCTCCAGTACTGATCCCAGGCCTGTTGGCCTAGTGCTGAGCAAATGTCCATCATCGTGGGCCTACTCTAGGCCAGCTTACTTTGGCCTCTGACAGCGGGAGAGTTTGCGACTACATGTCAGGAAGGGGATGAAATTGTTCATTATTCAGATTATATAAAGTGGATAAAAGTGAGCAGCTGGTTAAAACATATATGCGCCAGAAATCTGGGAAAATTAACTGAGCAGAACGAAGTGGAATGTAACTAAAGAGGAGAAGAAGCACAGATTGAAAATGTGGTGAACATAAGCTAGACTGACACCCAGTCTAGTGTGTGTGTGTGTGTGTGTGTGTGTGTGTGTGTGTGTGTGTGTGTGTGTGTGTGTGTGTGTGTGTGTGTGTGTGTGTGTGTGTGTGTGTGTGTGTGTGTGTGTGTGTGTGTGTGTGTGTGTGTGTGTGTGTGTGTGTGTGTGTGTGTGTGTGTGTGTGTGTGTGTGTGTGTGTGTGTCCTCAACCCTGCTCAGTAATGTCAATTAGTTAGCCATTTTCCCCCTGGGTTTGTTGACTTGTCTCCTCAGGGTGCAGACTTCTCTGTAGGCCCTCTGTTCAGATCCACTGTGATTACATGGCCCGCTGTTTACTTTTCCCAGAGTACTTAGCTCTCTATACCTCCTTTCATCCTTTACTCCCTTGCTCCCTCTCTTTCATCTTGCTCTTTCTCTCTTCTTCACTCTGTTTTGGTAATACAACATTGACTTTTTATTTTTTCAATATATTAAACTTAACTTAAAATGTATTTCAAATACATGTACAGACATTTGCATCTATGCTAAAATGTATTCAAGAGATGCATGCAGCTTTGCTCAAATTCCAGAAATGCATGACTATGACATCTAGTCTAGAGGGTGGCCAAAGTGGTTCCTAATTCAGCATATGACATAGTTTGGCCCTTCAGAGGATTCTTATATCATGCTTTGCGTATTAATCAATGCAGATTTTTGGGCCACCAAGCCAGAACTTTGGCAGTGATATAATTTACATTGTTATTATGAGTAAAGTCACCATTTCATTACAATATGATTTGGTGAATATCTTATATTTGCCCAAGGTTTTAATGTGAGCATATCTTTTTTTTTAAATACAGTCAAATGTACATTTAAAAAATATATTGACAAATACAGGTGAGAATATATTTTCAAATATTTGTTTTGATATATTTCAAATCAAATGTCATTTGTCACAAACTTTGTAAACAACAGGTGTGGACTAACAGTGAAATGATTTGTTTGGGGTCCTTCCCAAGAATGCAGAGAGAAAGAAATAGAGAAATAATATAAAAGTAAAACACGTAATAATGAAAGTAATAATAAATACACAGTGAGTAACGATAACTTGGCTATATACAGGGGATACGAGGTAATTGAGGTAGATATGCAGTGGGAATAAAATGACCGATAGTAAACAGTGGCAGCAGCGTATGTGATGAGTAAAAAAAAAAGGGTTCATGTAGATAGTCCAGGTAGCTACTTGGTTAACTATTTAAAGAGCCACCGAACACGCCGATTGGCACCTGTGTTTTTTTTCTGTTGTTCATTAGAAAAACAAGATTTCTGTCTGGAGGTGCTTTTCCTAACTGATTCTGTATTTGGTTAATGATGTTTGTCCCCCATGAGACACATTGGGAGAAAAAAATTAAATATAAATATATATACAAAATAGACAGAAAAAAATTGCGCTACTAAAACATCCTCAGCAAAAACATCAAAATTATTTACAGATGAATTGCATATTTCTTGAGTCATACTTGAGGATTTTGAGGATGTGAAATAGGCGGGAAAAAAGCATCTTGGTTGACTAAGATTCGTATGTTCTTTCGACCAATTGATTGGTCAAAATTTTAAAGCGTTTATCTTTCCATATATGGACACATCCTATGTGTTTTAATCAAATCAACTATATGCACTGAGTTTGTCTAACGCTTTAAGCAAACTGTTTGATGAAATAATTAAGACACACAAATGACTAGAGGGTGTCCGACCACAATAGATATTTTGTGCCGGGCCTGGCTCAGACTTGCTGCGCTGTGTTGAAAAGAAAAAGACAGCGAGTGACTGTGTGACTAGCACCCATTGTCTCTCCTCCATGCTGCAGAGACCACTACAGAACATCAACAGTGTGTATTGCGCTGTCCATGTTGCTGAAGCTGAACATTTAATCAAATGGCCACCAATACTATTTACATTGACCCTCCCCACCTTTGTTTTTACACTGCTGCTACTTGTTGTTTATTATCTATGCATAGTCACTTTACCACAACCTACATGTTCAAACTACCTTGACAACCTGTACCCCCTGCACATTGACTCATTATTGTTACATCATTTTATTGTGTTACTTTTTAGTTTTTTAGTTTAGTTTTTTTAGTGAATATTTTCTTTTTTTCAACTGCATTGTTGGTTAAGGGCTTATAAGTAAGCATTTCCCGGTAAGGTCTACAACTGTTATATTTGGAGCTGTCACACCCTGACCATAGTTTGCTTTGTATGTTTCTCTGTTTTGTTTGGTCAGGGTGTGATCTGAGTGGGCATTCTATGTTGTGTGTCTAGTTTGTCTGTTCCTGTCTTTGTGTTTGTTACACCAGATAGGGCTGTTTTCGGTTTTTCACATTTCTTGTTTTGTATATTGTTCATTTATCATCTTCATTAAAGATGTACAAAAATAACCACGCTGCATTTTCTCCGCCTCTCCTTCAACAGAAGAATCCCGTTACAGAATCACCCACCACAACAGGACCAAGCGGCATGGTGACAGGCAGCGGCAGCAGGAACAGCGCGAGGAGTACTGCACATAGGAGGATGAGTTGGATGGTAAAATACCCTGGGCACAGCCTGGAGAATATCGTCGCCCCAAAGAAGAGCTGGAGGCGACGAAGGCGAAGAGGCGCTGGTATGAGGAGGCAGCACGGCGGTGTGGATGGAAGCCCGAGTGTCAGCCCCAAAAATGTATTGGGGGGGGCCACACAGGAAGTGTAGCGAAGCCAGGTAGGAGACCTGCGCCAACTTCCTGTGCTTACCGGGGGGCTAGAGAGACCGGGCAGGCACTGTGTTATGCTGTGAAGCGCACAGTGTCCCCAGTGCGGGTGCATAGCCCGGTGCGGTACATACCAGCTCCGCCTATCGGCCGGGCTAGAGTGGGCATCGAGCCAAGTGCCATGAAGCCGGCTCTACGCATCTGGTCTCCAGTGCATCTCCTTGGGCCGGCTTACATGGCACCAGCCTTGCGCATGGTGTCCCCGGTTCGCCTGCATAGCACAGTGCGGGCTATTCCACCTCGCCGCGCTGGCAGGGCGATCGGGAGCGTTCAACCAGGTAAGGTTGGGCAGGCTCGGTGCTCAAGAGCTCCAGTGCACCTGCACGGTCCGGTCTATCCGGTACCACCTCCACGCACCAGCCCTCCGGTGGCAGGCCCCCGCACCAGGCTGTCTCTCCGTCTCATCCCTACAGGTGCTCCTGCCTGACCAGTGCTGCCGGAGCCTTCCTGCTCTCCAGCGTTGCCGGAGTCTCCCGCCTGTCCAGCGCTGCCAGAGCTGCCAGTCTGCAAGGAGCTGCCAGAGCTGCCAGTCTGCAAGGAGCTGCCAGAGCTGCCAGTCAGCATGGAGCAGCCAGAGCCACCAGTCAGCCAGGATCTGCCAGAACCGCCATTCAGCCAGGATCTGCCAGAACCGCCATTCAGCCAGGATCTGCCAGAGCAGCCAGTCAGCCAGGATCTGCCAGAGCAGCCAGTCAGCCAGAATCTGCCAGAGTCCTCAGCCAGTACGGAGCTGCCCCTCTGTCCCGAGCTGCCCCTCTGTCCCGAGCTGCCCCTCAGTCCAGTGGGGTCCTTTAGAAGGGTCGCCGTGGTTAGGAGGCCACGGAAGCGGACAATGTGGAGGACTAAGACTATGGTGAAGTGGGGGCCACGTCCAGCACCAGAGCCGCCACCACGGACAGATGCCCACCCAGACCCTCCCCAATAGGTTCAGATTTTGCGGCCGGAGTCCGCACCTTGGGAGGGGGGTACTGTCACACCCTGACCATAGTTTGCTTTGTATGTTTCTATGTTTTGTTTGGTCAGGGTGTGATCTGAGTGGGCATTCTATGTTGTGTGTCTAGTTTGTCTGTTCCTGTCTTTGTGTTTGTTACACCAGATAGGGCTGTTTTTGGTTTTTCACATTTCTTGTTTTGTATATTGTTCATTTATCATCTTCATTAAAGATTTACAAAAATAACCACGCTGCATTTTCTCCGCCTCTCCTTCAACAGAAGAATCCCGTTACAGAATCACCCACCACAACAGGACCAAGCGGCATGGTGACAGGCAGCGGCAGCAGGAACAGCGCGAGGAGTACTGCACATAGGAGGATGAGTTGGATGGTAAAATACCCTGGGCACAGCCTGGAGAATATCGTCGCCCCAAAGAAGAGCTGGAGGCGACGAAGGCGAAGAGGCGCTGGTATGAGGAGGCAGCACGGCGGTGTGGATGGAAGCCAGAGTGTCAGCCCCAAAAATGTATTGGGGGGGGCCACACAGGAAGTGTGGCGAAGCCAGGTAGGAGACCTGCGCCAACTTCCTGTGCTTACCGGGGGGCTAGAGAGACCGGGCAGGCACTGTGTTATGCTGTGAAGCGCACAGTGTCCCCAGTGCGGGTGCATAGCCCGGTGCGGTACATACCAGCTCCGCGTATCGGCCGGGCTAGAGTGGGCATCGAGCCAAGTGCCATGAAGCCGGCTCTACGCATCTGGTCTCCAGTGCATCTCCTTGGGCCGGCTTACATGGCACCAGCCTTGCGCATGGTGTCCCCGGTTCGCCTGCATAGCACAGTGCGGGCTATTCCACCTCGCCGCGCTGGCAGGGCGATCGGGAGCGTTCAACCAGGTAAGGTTGGGCAGGCTCGGTGCTCAAGAGCTCCAGTGCGCCTGCACGGTCCGGTCTATCCGGTAACACCTCCACGCACCAGCCCTCCGGTGGCAGGCCCCCGCACCAGGCTGTCTCTCCGTCTCATCCCTACAGGTGCTCCTGCCTGACCAGTGCTGCCGGAGCCTTCCTGCTCTCCAGCGTTGCCGGAGTCTCCCGCCTGTCCAGCGCTGCCAGAGCTGCCAGTCTGCAAGGAGCTGCCAGAGCTGCCAGTCTGCAAGGAGCTGCCAGAGCTGCCAGTCAGCATGGAGCAGCCAGAGCCACCAGTCAGCCAGGATCTGCCAGAACCGCCATTCAGCCAGGATCTGCCAGAACCGCCATTCAGCCAGGATCTGCCAGAGCAGCCAGTCAGCCAGGATCTGCCAGAGCAGCCAGTCAGCCAGAATCTGCCAGAGTCCTCAGCCAGTACGGAGCTGCCCCTCTGTCCCGAGCTGCCCCTCTGTCCCGAGCTGCCCCTCAGTCCAGTGGGGTCCTTTAGAAGGGTCGCCGTGGTTAGGAGGCCACGGAAGCGGACAATGTGGAGGACTAAGACTATGGTGAAGTGGGGGCCACGTCCAGCACCAGAGCCGCCACCACGGACAGATGCCCACCCAGACCCTCCCCAATAGGTTCAGATTTTGCGGCCGGAGTCCGCACCTTGGGAGGGGGGTACTGTCACACCCTGACCATAGTTTGCTTTGTATGTTTCTATGTTTTGTTTGGTCAGGGTGTGATCTGAGTGGGCATTCTATGTTGTGTGTCTAGTTTGTCTGTTCCTGTCTTTGTGTTTGTTACACCAGATAGGGCTGTTTTTGGTTTTTCACATTTCTTGTTTTGTATATTGTTCATTTATCATCTTCATTAAAGATGTACGAAAATAACCACGCTGCATTTTGGTCCGCCTCTCCTTCAACAGAAGAATCCCGTTACAGGAGCATGTGACAAATACGATTTGATTTGAATTACTGCCATTTCTGACTGAAGACTTGAGTTACCGAAATCCCTCATTTGTTTTGGAAAAACATTCCCTATTTCCTCAACACATGTATGCATCGCATGCACGTAACCAATAGGGCCTACAGCATTTCATAAATTGGTTAGAACAAACTCTGAACACCGTAACACGTGACGGCAAAATGGATGCAGAGGCCGTGACAAATAAACTCAAAATGGGGGAATGTTTACTGGTTGCTCATGAGCTAAAGGGGAAGTCAGACTTGTGGAATACATTTGACTAGTGGAAAATACTGTAGATCAAGAAAAGGAAGGTAAGGAGCAACCGCTACTTGCATATTATGTGTGCCATACAGGGGCTGTTAGATTACAATATAATTTTTCTGACCATTTGGAACAATGTAAAGCCTTTGTTACAGCAAAGACTAAAAACAGTCACATTCTGTCATGCCTACTCCCGCTATCCAGCATAGGTACTCAACTTCGCCAGTCTACTAACCACCAGTCCTGGCAACCCGCTTTAGATAAGCATGCTCCGTTCAAAAAATGCAGAACCAAGAACAGATACAGCCCTTGGTTCACTCCAGACCTGACTGCCCTCGACCAGCACAAAAACATCCTGTGGCGGACTGCAATAGCATCGAATAGCCCCCGTGATATGCAACTGTTCAGGGAAGTCAGGAACCAATACACGCAGTCAGTCAGGAAAGCTAAGACCAGCTTCTTCAGGCAGAAGTTTGCATCCTGTAGCTCCAACTCCAAAAAATTCTGGGACACTGTGAAGTCCATGGAGAACAGGAGCACCTCCTCCCAGCTGCCCACTGCACTGAGGCTAGGAAACACGGTCTCCACCGATAAATCCATGATTATCGAAAACTTCAATAAGCACTTCTCAACGGCTGGCCATGCCTTCCGCCTGGCTACTCCAGCCTCGGCCAACAGCTCCGCCCCCCCCGTAGCTCCTCACCCAAGCCTCTCCAGGTTCTCCTTTACCCAAATCCAGATAGCAGATGTTCTGAAAGAGCTGCAAAACCTGGACCCGTACAAATCAGCTGGGCTTGACAATCTGGACCCGCTATTTCTGAAACTATCTGCCGCCATTGTCGCAACCCCTATTACCAGCCTGTTCAACCTCTCTTTCATATCGTCTGAGATCCCCAAGGATTGGAAAGCTGCCGCAGTCATCCCCCTCTTCAAAGGGGGAGACACCCTGGACCCAAACTGTTACAGACCTATATCCATCCTGCCCTGCCTATCTAAGGTCTTCGAAAGCCAAGTCAACAAACAGGTCACTGACCATCTCGAATCCCACCGTACCTTCTCCGATGTGCAATCTGGTTTCCGAGCCGGTCACGGGTGCACCTCAGCCACACTCAAGGTACTAAACGATATCATAACCGCCATCGATAAAAGACAGTACTGTGCAGCCGTCTTCATCGACCTCGCCAAGGCTTTCGACTCTGTCAATCACCATATTCTTATCGGCAGACTCAACAGCCTCGGTTTTTCGGATGACTGCCTTGCCTGGTTCACCAATTACTTTGCAGACAGAGTTCAGTGTGTCAAATCGGAGGGCATGCTGTCCGGTCCTCTGGCAGTCTCTATGGGGGTGCCACAGGGTTCAATTCTCGGGCCGACTCTTTTCTCTGTATATATCAATGATGTTGCTCTTGCTGCGGGCGATTCCCTGATCCACCTCTACGCAGACGACACCATTCTATATACTTTCGGCCCGTCATTGGACACTGTGCTATCTAACCTCCAAACGAGCTTCAATGCCATACAGCACTCCTTCCGTGGCCTCCAACTGCTCTTAAACGCGAGTAAAACCAAATGCATGCTTTTCAACCGATCGCTGCCTGCACCCGCATGCCCGACTAGCATCACCACCCTGGATGGTTCCGACCTTGAATATGTGGACATCTATAAGTACCTCGGTGTCTGGCTAGACTGCAAACTCTCCTTCCATACCCACATCAAACATCTCCAATCGAAAATCAAATCAAGAGTCGGCTTTCTATTCCGCAACAAAGCCTCCTTCACTCATGCTGCCAAGCTTACCCTAGTAAAACTGACTATCCTACCGATCCTCGACTTCGGCGATGTCATCTACAAAATGGCTTCCAACACTCTACTCAGCAAACTGGATGCAGTCTATCACAGTGCCATCCGTTTTGTCACTAAAGCACCTTATACCACCCACCACTGCGACTTGTATGCTCTAGTCGGCTGGCCCTCACTACATATTCGTCGCCAGACCCACTGGCTCCAGGTCATCTACAAGTCCATGCTAGGTAAAGCTCCGCCTTATCTCAGTTCACTGGTCACGATGGCAACACCCATCCGTAGCACGCGCTCCAGCAGGTGTATCTCACTGATCATCCCTAAAGCCAACACATCATTTGGCCGCCTTTCGTTCCAGTACTCTGCTGCCTGTGACTGGAACGAATTGCAAAAATCGCTGAAGTTGAAGACTTTTATCTCCCTCACCAACTTCAAACATCAGCTATCCGAGCAGCTAACCGATCGCTGCAGCTGTACATAGTCTATAGGAAAATAGCCCACCCATTTTCACCTACCTCATTCCCATACTGTTTATACTGTTTTTATTTATTTATTTTTCTGCTCTTTTGCACACCAATATCTCTACCTGTACATGACCATCTGATCATTTATCACTCCAGTGTTAATCTGCAAAGTTGTATTATTCGCCTACCTCCTCATGCCTTTTGCACACATTGTATATAGACTGCCCATTTTTTTCTACTGTGTTATTGACTTGTTAATTGTTTATTCCATGTGTAACTCTGTGTTGTCTGTTCACACTGCTATGCTTTATCTTGGCCAGGTCGCAGTTGCAAATGAGAACTTGTTCTCAACTAGCCTACCTGGTTAAATAAAGGTGAAATAAAAAATAAAAAAAATTATGCACACCTGGCAACCATCATTGCATACACCTGCTCCCCATCAGGTGGCTGTCTCCTTCTTGGATACCAGATCAGTCCACAGGGAGTGATGATGGAGGAGAGGAAGGTTGATGCAGTCATGTTATTGCCAATCCCAAACACCACAACGGTTTTTGGGGTTTGCCAACTTCTACTGCCGCTTCATTAGTAACTTCAGCTCTATCGCCTCTCCTCTCACCCCAAGAGTGGTCCTCGTAAGTTGGTGTGGAGTTTTGCAGCCGAGGAGGTCTTCCACATACTGAAGGGTTGTTTCACCTTGTTGCTGAAACACCCAGATCCTTCGCTGCCCTACGGGGTGGAGGTGGATGCTTCAGAAGTTGGTGTGGGGGCCGTGCTGTCCCAACGTCAAGGTAACCCACAGAAATTGTTTCCATGTGCATGGTACTCAAAAAGAACTGTCTCCTGCAGAGAGGAAGTATGACATCGGTGACGGGGAGCTCTGAAGAAGAGCCATTTCTCATCCTCACCGACCATGGGAACCTGGAGTACATATGGACAGTGAGGTGGCTGAATCCACCTTTTCTTCACTAGATTCAACTTCACCTTGTCATATCGCCCAGGTTCAAAGAACGTCATAGCCGATGCCCTGTCTCGTCTCTACGATTCAGAAGAGGTTCCTGTCCTGAATGCACCCATCATTCGGCCATTGGAAGTCGTTGCCCCTGTGTTTTGGAACATATATGTGGATATTCGCCAGGCTCTGGAGAGAGAACCTGCACCTGCTATCTGTCCTCCGGAGTGCACCTACGTTCCCAGAAGTGGCACTCCTAGTGGCTGGGGACTTTAATTCAGGCGAACTTTTACCTCATTTTTACCAGCATGTCACATGTGGAACCAGAGGGAAATAAATTCTAGACCACCTTTACTCCACACACAGAGATGCATACAAAGCTCTCCCCTGCCCTCCATTTGGCAAATCTGACCATGATTCTATCCTCCTGATTCATGCTTAAGGGCAAAAACTAAAGCAGGAAGTACCAGTGACTCGCTCAATATGGAAGTTGTCAGATAACAAGGATACTACTCAGCAGGACTGTTTTGCTAGCACAGACTGGAATATGTTACGGGATTCAACCAATGGCATTGAGGAGTATACTACCTCAGTCATCTGCTTCATCAATACGTTTATGATGAAGCAACCCCATCGTTAAGTTTTCTTACGACACAACAGTGTCATCCTGATCACCGTCAGCGATGATACTGCCTATAGGGTGGTCAGATAACTGGCAGTGTGGTGCCAGGACAACAACCTCTCCCTCAATGTGACCAAGACAAAGGAGCTGATCGTGGACTACAGGAAAAGGCGGGCCGAACAGGCCCCCATTAACATCAACAGCGCTGGTCGAACGAATGGCAGGAGTGTGCAAAGCTGTCATCAAGGCGAAGGTTGGCTACTTTGAAGAATCTAAAATCTAAAATATATTTTGATTTGTTTAACACTTTTTTGGTTACTACATGATTCCATATGTGTTATTTCATAGTTGTGATATCTTCACTATTATTCTACAATGTAGAAAACAGTCAAAATAAAGAAAAACCCTTGAATGAGTAGCTGTGTCCAAAGTTTTGACTGGTACTTTATTGCACATAAATGTACACGGAGGGCGAATGTCAGTGGTATGCATGTCAATCTATCATGGTTCAAAGTTTAGGAGAGATTGACTGCATCACTATTGGTTTTTGTGCGAGGTGTTAATGGGATACAACTGTCTGTTCAAGCAGTTGGCACACAGTTTGGACACTCATCAGTACCACATAAGACATGTAGCCAGAGGTCACATCACAGTCCCCAGGTCCAGAACAGAGGCTGGAAAACACACAGTATTACATTTAGCGATGACTGAATGGAACTCTTTGCCACCCCACATAACTCAAGCTAGCAATAAAACCAGATTCAAGAAACAGATGAAAGAATACCTGACGGGGACGGTGAAGAAACACAGACATTTTTATGTATTTTTCATTGTATTATGTATTGTATTATGTAGTGTTATATTATGTCTTTTATGTATTTTATTTGTTGTGTTTTGTTTCCTGTTTCTACCACAGGAAGAGCAATTAGGGGTCCTAATAAAATAAATAAATAAAATACAAAAAATACTAATGCCAAATCTTTTCAGCCTTAGGGGGATGTTGACACAGAGGAACTTGAAACTCTCTATCTGCTCCACTACAGCCCTGTGGTCCATGATCAGCTCCTTTGTCTTGCTGACACTGAGGGAGAAGTTGTTGTTCTGGCACCACACTGCCAGGTCTTTGACCTCCTCCCTATAGGCTGTGTACCACCGTCGTGTTGCCGGAAAACTTAATGGTGGTGTTGGAGTCGTGCGCGGCCACACAGTCGTGGGAGTACAGGAAGTACAGGAGGGGACTAAGTATGCATCCCCGAGGGTCCCCCTTGTTGAGGGTCAGTGTGGCGGACGTGTTGTTGTCTTCTCTCACCAACTGGGGGTGTCCCGTCAGGAAGTCCATGATTCAGTGGAAGAGGGAGATTTTCAGTCCCAGGGTCCTTATCTTAGTGATGAGCTTCGTGGGCACTATGGTGTTGAAAGCTGAGCTACAATCAATGAACAGCATTCTAACATAGGTGTTCCTTTTGCCCAAGTGGGAAAGAGTAGTGTGTAGTGCAGTAGAGATTGCATCCTCTGTGGATCTGTTTTGTCGGTAAGTGAATTGGAGTGGATTCAGGGTGTCTGGGATGATGGTGTTGATGTGAACTATGACCCGCCTTTCAAACCACTTCATGGCTACAGACTTGAGTGATACAGGTCGATAGTCATTAAGGTAGGCTACCTTGGCATTTTGGGCACAGGGACTATGGTGGTCTGCTTGAAACATGTAGGTATTACAGACTGGATCAGGGTGAGGTTGAAAATGTCAGTGAAGACACTTGCCAGCTGGTCAGCGCATGCTCTGAGTACGTATCCTGGTAATGGTGCGGCAGGGTAGCCTAGTGGTTAGAGCGTTGGACTAGTAACTAGAAGGTTGCAAGTTCAAACCCCCAAGCTAACAGGGTACAAATCGGTCATTCTGCCCCTGAACAGGCAGTTAACCCACTGTTCCTAGGCCGTCATTGAAAATAAGAATTTGTTCTTAACTGACTTTCCTGGTTAAAAATAAATAAAATGGCATTGCGGCATTGTGAATTTTAACCTATTTAAAGGGCTGTTATGGTGACCATATTAGCGCCACACCAGCAGTCAAGAGTCATGACTGCAGCCAAATTAGGTAACTAGGCTTCTCCATGCTCGGATGCTGCTGATGGTCATTAGTAGCTTACTAAACTTGTTAAAGGCCTGGTACTCAGCACTCTATTGTCTCTCTAATCACTCTGACATCAATATAAATGTTTCCAAAAATTAAATCAAACACTTCATGAGAGCCCAAATCAAATCAAATCACATCAAATTTATTTGTCACATACACATGTTTAGCAGATGTTAATGCGAGTGTAGCGAAATGCTTGTGCTTCTAGTTCCGACAATGCAGTAATAACCAACAAGTAATCTAACTAACAATTCCAAAACTACTACCTTGTACACACAAGTGTAAGGGGATAAAGAATATGTACAAAAATATATACGAATGAGTGATGGTACAGAGCGGCATAGGCAAGATACAGTAGATGGTATCGAGGACAGTATATACATATGAGATGAGTATGTAAACAAAGTGGCATAGTTAAAGTGGCTAGTGATACATGTATTACATAAAGATGCAGTAGATGATATAGAGTACAGTATATACGTATACATATGAGATGAATAATGTTGGGTATGTAAACATTATATTAGGTAGCATTGTTTAAAGTGGCTAGTGATGTATTTTACATCATTTCCCATCAATTCCCATTATTAAAGTGGCTGGAGTTGAGTCAGTGTGTTGGCAGCAGCCACTCAATGTTAGTGGTGGCTGTTTAACAGTCTGATGGCCTTGAGATAGAAGCTGTTTTTCAGTCTCTCGGTCCCAGCTTTGATGCACCTGTACTGACCTCGCCTTCTGGATGATAGCGGGGTGAACAGGCAGTGGCTCGGGTGGTTGTTGTCCTTGATGATCTTTATGGCCTTCCTGTGAGATCAGGTGGTGTAGGTGCCCTGGAGGGCAGGTAGTTTGCCCCCGGTGATAATATAATAATATAATAATAATAATATATGCCATTTAGCAGACGCTTTTATCCAAAGCGACTTACAGTCATGTGTGCATACATTCTACGTATGGGTGGTCCCGGGGATCGAACCCACTACCCTGGCGTTACAAGCGCCATGCTCTACCAACTGAGCTACAGAAAGACCTCACTACCCTCTAGAGAGCCTTACAGTTGTGGGCGGAGCAGTTGCCATACCAGGCGGTGATACAGCCCGCCAGGATGCTCTCGGTTCTGCATCTGTAGAAGTTTGTGAGTGCTTTTGGTGACAAGCCAAATTTCTTCAGCCTCCTGAGGTTGAAGAGGCGCTGCTGCGCCTTCTTCACGATGCTGTCTGTGTGAGTGGACCAATTCAGTTTGTCTGTGATGTGTACGCCGAGGAACATACAACTTACTACCCTCTCCACTACTGTTCCATCGATGTGGATAGGGGGGTGTTCCCTCTGCTGTTTCCTGAAGTCAACAATCATCTCCTTAGTTTTGTTGACGTTGAGTGTGAGATTATTTTCTGACACCACACTCCGAGGGCCCTCACCTCCTCCCTGTAGGCCGTCTCGTCGTTGTTGGTAATCAAGCCTACCACTGTTGTGTCGTCCGCAAACTTGATGATTGAGTTGGAGGCGTGCGTGGCCACGCAGTCGTGGGTGAACAGGGAGTACAGGAGAGGGCTCAGAACGCACCCTTGTGGTGCCCCAGTGTTGAGGATCAGCGGGGAGGAGATGTTGTTGCCTACCCTCACCACCTGGGGGCGGCCCGTCAGGAAGTCCAGTACCCAGTTGCACAGGGCGGGGTCGAGACCCAGGGTCTCGAGCTTGATGACGAGCTTGGAGGGTACTATGGTGTTAAATGCCGAGCTGTAGTCGATGAACAGCATTCTCACATAGGTATTCCTCTTGTCCAGATGGGTTAGGGCAGTGTGCAGTGTGGTTGAGATTGCATCGTCTGTGGACCTATTTGGACGGTAAGCAAATTGGAGTGGGTCTAGGGTGTCAGGTAGGGTGGAGGTGGTATGGTCCTCCATTCGCTATTTAAGTGCATAGACGACATGTAGTTTTTTTTCCCATGCCCCTGTTCCGAGACAGATCAAGTGAAGGGCATAGGCTAAGAAGAATGTATATATCTGACAGAGCCATGTGAGTGAGAGGTGCTTTTGAACATGGCAGCTGGGAGAAGGGAATTCTAATTATTGTATTCAAAGCCTAACACAACAAAATGGACAGTGCTTTCTAAGGCGATTATTCATTCAAATCAAACATATGCATATTAGAGGTTACGCATAGGCTTATGAGCCCAAGCCCCCCCAAAAAACAGAATTAAAATGAAGATTGTGCAGTTATAATATACATAGCTACCGGCATATTACCCGTGGCAGAAAAACACCAAACAAAACTGATTTAAGATGTCATTGCTACATACAGTTGAAGTCGGAAAGTTACATAAACCTTAGACAAATACATTTAAACTCAGTTTTTCACAATTCCTGACATTTAATCCTAGTAAAAAAAATCCCTGTTTTAGGTCAGTTAGGATCACCATTTTATTTTTAGAGTGTGAAATGTCAGAATAATAGTAGAGAGAATGATTTATTTAAGCTTTTATTTCTTTCATCACATTCCCAGTGGGTCAGAAGTGTACATACACTCAATTAGTATTTGGTAGCATTTCCTTTAAATGGTTTAACTTGGGCCAAACATTTTGGGTAGCCTTCCAAAGGCTTCCCACAATAAGTTGGGTAAATTTTGGCCCATTCCTCCTGCCAGAGCTGGTGTAACTGGGTCAGGTTTGTAGGCCTCTTTGCTCCACATGCTTCTTCAGTTCTGCCCTCAAAGTTTCTATAGGATTGAGGTCAGGGCTTTGTGATGGCCATTCCAATACCTTGACTTTGTTGTACTTAAACCATTTTGACACAACTTTGGAAGTATTCTTGGGGTCATTGTCTATTTAGAAGACTCATTTGCAACCAAGCTTCAACTTCCTGACTGATGTCTTGAGATGTTGCTTCAATATATCCACATCATTTTCCATCCTCACAATGTAATCTATTTTGTGAAGTGCACCAGTCCCCTCCCGCAGCCAAGCACCCTGACTACATGATGCTGCCACCCCCGTGCTTCACGGTTGGGATGCTGTTCTTTGGCTGCAAGCCTCCCCCTTTTTCCTACAAACATAACGAATGCCATTATGGCCAAACAGTTCTATTTTTGTTTCATCAGGACTATTCTCCAAAAAGTACGATCTTTGTCCCCATGTGCAGTTGCGAACCGTAGTCTGGCTTTTCTCTGGTGGTTTTGGAGCAGTGTCTTCTTCCTTGCTGAGTGACCTTTCAGGTTGTGTCGATATAGGACTTGTTTACTGTGGATATAGATAGTTTTGTACCTGTTTCCTTCAGCATCTTCACAAGGTCCTTTGCTATTGCTCTGGGATTGATTTGCTCTTTTTGCACCAAAGTACGTTCATCTCTAGGAGACAGAATGCGTCTCCTTCCTGAGCAGTATGACGGCTGCGTGGTCCCATGGTGTTTATACTTGCGTACTATTGTTTGTACAGATGAACGTGGTACCTTCAGGCGTTTGGAAATTGCTCCCAAGGATGAACCAGACTTGTGGAGGTCTACCATTTTTCTCTGAAGTCTTGGCTGATTTCTTTTGATTTTCCAATGATGTCAAGCGAAGAGGCACTGAGTTTGAAGGTAGTCCTTGAAATACATCCACAGATTTACCTACAATTGACTCAAATTATGTCAATTAGCCAATCAGAAGCTTCTAAAGCCAAGATATCCTTTTCTGGAATTTTCCCATCTGTTTAAAGGCACAGTCAACTTAGTAAATGCAAACTTCTGACCCACTGGAATTGTGATACAGTGAATTATAAGTGTAATAATCTGTCTGTAAACAATTGTTGGAAAAATTACTTGTGTCATGCACAAAGTAGATGTCCTAACCGACTTGCCAAAGCTATAGTTTGTTAACAAGAAATTTGTGAAGTGGTTGAAAAATGAGTTTTAATGACTCCAACCTAAGTGTATGTAAACTTCCGACTTCAACTGTAATTGGTCTAGCCTTTGAGTATGGACTGTATTATTATGCATACTGGATGGACTGGTTACCTTATGCTATGCTGCACAATTTATATTCATGAGTCTGGGAGAGAAGGTATAGCCTAGGCCAGGCTTGGGCAAACCTTTTGGAATTCAAAGGAGGGCTGCATTTTTGGGGGGACTAATTGTTTGTTAAATTCAATTTGCAGGGTCCTCCTGCGTGGCACAGTGATCTAAGGCGCTGCATCGCAGTCCTTGAGGAGTTATCTAGGTTCGATCCCAGGCTTTGTCACAGATGGCCGTGGCTGGGAGATCCATGAGGCGACGCACAATTGGCTTGGCTGGCTAGTGTTTCGAGGGATCCATGACTCTCGACCTTCGCCTCTCCTGAGGCTGTACAGGAGTTGCAGCGATGTGACAAAACTGTAACTACCAATTGGTATTTTCTATGTCTCGGGTCGGATAGGCGATTCTGTTGGTTCATTGGTTGTGAGGCACAGTTTGCCTGCAATTAGTGAATTTGATTTTGAATAGCCTAGTAATAGGGCATTTTTATATCTGAATAATTCATTGGGTGGCACATTACCTTTAGCTATAAATAATACTTCACCACCATGCATTTCCATGTCCTCCCCTCTCTCCTTTATTCATTTGTTTTTGCACGCAGACGGTCTGTCAACAGTTTAGTGAAAACACGATGTTCCCAAACAGATTTTACTTGGTTTCCCAAAGTAAGCAATTGGTAGCTTCAGGAACAAGGTTGGAAAGTCCATGGCATACAGAGCTTGGGCGAAATATCACCTGCTGGGAAGCTCCTCAAACAGTGGTTTATGTATGGAGTGAAATAAGTGTTATTATATTTAGTTCTCAGCAACTCATAATAAGCACATGCTTTACTATAAAACGATGTAGCCTACAAAACGGGCTTTTCGAGTGCATACAGATAGCTTGTCTTTTCCCCCCTGCCTTTGTTATTGCCCATTAGATAATGGGTCATTCTAAATCAAAAGACAATTTTAAAATGAGAATAGTCTAATGGGTGTAAATATGATCACTTGATGAGAGAACAGCTGTGCAGCCTGAGGCAAGGAACAGAGCACACAGCTTTTTTCTGCTACTTTTTAAAACCACCAATAGCCTAGTAGCACCATGCAGCCCATATATGTGTTGATTTCTAAGACATTCTAAGGTTTGTATCATTCACAACTACAGTTGCCAAATAACTCTAAATCTAGCATATAGGACCTGTTTCAAATGATATCTTGTATGCTCAACATAGCCACTTCATATGTGCACTGCTCAATGGGACAATTATCCTTTCTATTTTATTTAGCCGTTCAATTATATTATTCTTACTATAAAATCATATACATAAAAAATGTATTTCACCTTTATTTAACCAGGTAGGCCAGTTGGGAACATGTTCTCATTTACAACTGTGACCTGGCCAAGATAAAGCAATGCACAGTGACAAAAACAATAACACAAAATAATGATAAGGGATGTATAAGCATGTCTTGTCAGCTAAATGAACAAGCCTACAGCCTATGGCACAGAGCATAGTCAGATAACGCAAATACAGTAGGCCAACTCAAATTCTGTTCTTCTGAAATACATTTTCTTCATATCATAATTTTTCTTTTGACTTGACTAAAATAAATAATGGATTTATTGTGATGGTGTATATTAAAGTGATTTATTAGACTTTTTGAAATACAGATGTTCTGAAATCATGCATCGGCTGCTTGAATGCATGGAGGCCTGGAGATGCTAAATGTGTTTATGTTCATTGACCGGCAATTACCATGAGACCGGCAGTCTTTTGCATGACAATAACCGGCTGACAAAAGTTAATGACCTCCACAGCCCTAGGATAGAGTTATGGTCAGATTAAACAAATAGAGGGCAAGGGAAAGCTTTGTATGTGTCTCTGTGTGTGGAGTAAATGTGATCTAGTGTTTTTTCACCTCTAGTTGCACAGGTAGCTGGTAGAAATTATGACAATTTGCTGACAGGTGTATAAAATCGAGCACACAGCCATGCAATCTCCATAGACAAACATTGGCAGTAGACTAGCCCATACTGAAGAACTCAGTGGCTTTCGATGTGGCACCATCATAGGATGCCACCTTTCCAATAAGTCAGTTCGTCACATTTCTGCCCTGCTAGAGCTGCCCCGGTCAACTGTAAGTGCTGTTATTGTGAAGTGGAAACGTTTAGGAACAATGGCTCACAGAACGGGGCTGCCGAGTGCTGTAGAGCGTAGTGCATAATCGTCTGTCCTCGGTTGCAACACTCACTACCGAGTTCCAAACTGCCTCTGGAAGCAACATCAGCACAATAACTGTCGGGAGCTTCATGAAACGGGTTTCCATGACCGATCAGCTGCACAAAAGCCTAAGATCCCCATGCGCAATGGCAAGCGTCGGCTGGAGTGGTGTGAAGCTTGTTGCCATTGGACTCTGGAGCAGTGGAAAAGCGTTCTCTAGAGTGATGAATCACACTTCCCCATCTGACAGTCGGACGGATGAATCTGGGTTTGGCGGATCCCAGGAGAACACTACCAACATACGGAATCATGAAGTCAAGGGTTTTTCTTTATTTTTTAAATTATTTTCTATATTGTAGAATAATAGTGAAGACATAAAAATGATGAAATAACCCATATGGAATCATGTAGTAACCAATAAAGTGTTAAACAAATAAAAATATATTTTATATTTAAGATTCTTCAAAGTAGCCACCCTTCGCCTTGATGACAGCTTTGCACACTCATGGCATTCTCTCAACCAGCTTCATGATGTAGTCACCTGGAATGCATTTCAATTAACAGGTGTGCCTTGTTAACAGTTCATTTGTGGAATTTCTTTCCTTCTTAAATCATTTGAACCAATCAGTTGTGTTGTGACAAGGTAGGGGTGGTATACAGAAGATAACCCTATTTGGTAAAAGACCAAGTCCATATTATGTCAAGAACACCTCAAATAAGCAAAGAGAAACGACAGTCCATCATTACTTTAAGACATGAAGGTCAGTCAGTCATGAACATTTCAAGAACTTTGAAAGTTTCTTCAAGTGCAGTTGCAAAAACCATCAAGCGCTATGATGAAACTGGCTCTCATGAGGACCACCACAGGAAAGGAAGACCCAGAGTTACCTCCAATGCAGAGGATAAGTACATTAGAGTTAACTGCACCTCAGATTGGGGCCCAAATAAAGTTATTCATAGAACACTTCATAGAGTTCAAGTAACAGACACATCTTAACATCAACTGTACAGAGGAGACTGTGTGAATCAGGCCTTTATAATCAAATTGCTGCAAAGAAACCTCTACTGCAGGGAACCAATAAGAAGAAGAGACTTGCTTGGGCCAAGAAACACGAGCAATGGACATTAGACCGGTGGAAATCAGTCCTTTGACCTGATGAGTCTAAATTTGAGATTTTTGGTACCAACCACCGTCTTTGTGAGACGCATATGTGGTTCCCACCATTTTTATTATTATTTTTTATTAATTTCACCTTTATTTAACCAGGTAGGGCAGTTGAGAACAAGTTCTCATTTACAACTGAGACCTGGCCAAGATAAAACAAAGCAATGCGACAAAAACAACAACAAAAAGTTACACATGGGATAAACAAACATACAGTCAATAACACAATAGAAAAATCTGTACACAGTGTGTGCACATGTGGTAAGATTAGGAAGGTAAGGCGATAAATAGGCCATAATGGTGAAATAATTACAATTTAGCATTAACACTGGAGTGATTGATGTGCAGATGATGATGTGCAAGTAGAGATTCTGGGGTGCAAAAGAGTAAAAAATAATATGGGGATGAGATAGTTGGATGGGCTATTTACAGATGGGCTGTGTACAGGTGCAGTGATCGGTAAGCTGCTCTGACAGCTGATGCTTATAGTTAGTGAGGGAGATATAAGTCTCCAACTTCAGTGACTTTTGCACTGTGATAGACTGCATCCATGTTGCTGAGTAGAGTGTTGAAAGATTTTTTGTAAATTACATTTCCGAAGTCAAGGATCGGTAGGATAGTCAGTTTTACGAGGATATGTTTGGCAGCATGAGTGAAGGAGGCTTTGTTGTGAAATAGGATGCCGATTCTAGATTTAATTTTGAATTGGAGATGCGTAATGTGAGTCTGGAAGGAGAGTTTACAGTCTAACCAGACACCTAGGTATTTATAGTTGTCAGAACTGTCCAGAGTATTGATGCTAGTTGCGCGGGTGCGGGCAGCAATCGGTTGAAGAGCATGCATTTAGTTTTACTAGCATTTAAGAGCAGTTGGATGCCATGGAAGGAGTGTAGTATGGCATTGAAGCTTGTTTGGAGGTTTGTTAACACAGTGTCCAAAGAAGGGCCAGATGTATACAGAATGGTGTCGTTTGTGTAGAGGTGGATCAGACAATCACCAGCAGCAAGAGCCGAAATCATTGATATATACAGAGAAAAGAGTCGGCCTGAGAATTTAACCCTGTGGCACCCCCTTAGAGACTGCCAAAGGTCCGGACAACAGGCCCTCCGATTTGACACACTGAACTCTATCTTAGAAGTAGTTGGTAAACCAAGCAAGGCAGTTATTTAAGGAACCAAGGCTACCGGTAAGAATGCGGTGATTGACAGAGTCGAAAGCCTTGGCCAGGTCGATGAAGACGGCTGCACAGTACTGTCTTTTATCGATGGCGGTTATGATATCGTTTAGGACCTTGAGCGTGGCTGAGGTGCACTCATGACCAGCTCGGAAACCAGATTGCAAGCGGAGAAGGTACGGTGGGATTCGAAATGGTCGTGATCTGTTTGTTAATACTTTAGTAATGCAGGGCAGGATGGATATAGGTCTGTAACAGTTTGGGTCTAGAGTGTCTCTCCCTTTGAAGAGAGGGATGACCGTGGCAGCTTTACAATCTTTAGGGATCTCAGACGATACGAAAGAGAGGTTGAACAGGCTAGTAATAGGGGTTGCAACAATTGTGGCAGATCATTTTAGAAAGAGAGGGTCCAGATTGTCTAGCCCAGCTGATTTGAAGGGGTCCATATTTTGCAGCTCTTATAGAACATCACCTGTCTGGATTTGGCTGAAGAAGAAGCGAGGGGGCTTGGGCATGTTGCTGTGGGGGGTGCAGAGCTGTTGACTGGGGTAGGGGTAGCCAGGTGGAAAGCATGGCCATCTGTAGAAAAATGCTTATTGAAATACTCATAGATTTATCGGTGGTGACAGTGTTTCCTAGCCTCAATGCAGTGGGCAGCTGAGATAAGGTGCTCTTATTCTCCATGGACTTTAGTGTCCTTAAACTTTTTGGAATTAGTGCTACAGGATGCACATTTCTGTTTGAAAAAGCTAGCCTTTGCTTTCCTAACTGACTGTGTATATTGACTTCCCTGAAAAGTGGGGGCCATTCGTGGCTAATGCAGTATGCCACAGGATGTCAAGGGCAGTCAAGTCAGGGGCTATATCTGTTTTTGAATGGGGCATGCTTATTTAAGATGGCGAGGAAAGCACTTTGAAAGAACAACCAGGCATCCTCGACTGACCGGATGAGGTCAATATCCTTCCAGGATACCCGGGCCAGGTCGATTAGAAAGGCCTGCTTGCTGAAGTATTTTAGGGAGTGTTTGACAGTGATGAGGGGTGGTTGTTTGACCGCGGACCCATTACGGATGCAGGCAATGAAGCAGTGATCACTGAAATCCTGGTTGAAGACAGCAGAGGTGTATTTGGAGGGCAAGTTGGTCAGGATGTTATCTATCAGGGTGCCCATGTTTACGAATTTAGTGTTGCACCTGGTAGGTTCCTTGATAATTTGTGTGAGATTGAGGGCATCTATCTTAGATTGTAGGACTGCCGGGGTGTTATTAAGCATATCCCAGTTTAGGTCACCTAACAGTACGAACTCTGAAGATAGATGGGGAGCAATCAATTCACATATGGTGTCCAGGGCACAGCTGGGGGTTGAGGGGGGTCTATAACAAGCGAAAACAGTGAGAGACTTATTTCTGTAAAGGTGGATTTTTAAAAGTAGAAGCTCAAACTCTTTGGGCACAGACCTGCATAGTAAAGACAGAACTTTGCAGGCTATCGCAGTAGATTGCATCTCCGCCCCCTTTGGCAGTTCTATCTTGACAGAAAATGTTGTAGTTGGGATGGAAATGTCAGAATCTTTGCTGGCCTTCCTAAGCCAGGCTTCTGATGGAGGTTCCAGTTATAAGGTATAAAAAAAAATGCAAATCCGTACCACATTGGGTGAGGCGGTTTGCTGGAAAATATGTTTAGTTCGTAGATGGAAAGTGAGATTAAAATATATAAGGAAAAAATGAAAAACAGACTTTACAGACTCATTAACACTGGACAAGACAAACACACATCCGACTGCTACACCATCTTGGATATATGAAGTGAAGCATGGAGGAGGAGGTGTGATGGTGTGGGGGTGCTTTGCTGGTGACACTGTCTGTGATTTATTTAGAATTCAAGGTACACTTAACCAGCATGGCGACCACAGCATTCTGCAGCGATACTCCATCCCATCTGGTTTGCGCTTAGTGGGACTATCATTTGTTTTAACAGGACAATGACCCAACACACCTCCAGACTGTGTAAGGACTATTTGACAAAGAAGGAGAGTAATGGGAGTGTTGCATATGATGACCTGGCCTCCACAATCACCCGACCTCAGCCCAATTGAGATGGTTTGGGATGAGTTGGACCACAGAATGAAGGAAAAGCAGCCAACTGGTGCTCAGTATGTGTGGGAACTCCTTCAAGGTTGTTTGAAAAGCATTCCAGGTAAAGCTGGTTGAAAGAATGCTAAGAGTGTGCAAAGCTGTCATAAAGGCAAAGGGTGGCTACTTTTTTGGTTACTACATAATTCAATGTGTTATTTCATAGTTTTGAAGTCTTCACTATTATTCTACAATGTAGAAAATAGTCAAATATAAAGAAAAACCCTTGAATTAGTATGTGTGTCCAAACCTTTGACTGGTACTGTACTTTTGGTGTAGTGTACATTCTATATAAATACATTCAGTAATATATGCTGTAATGTATTTAAAATGCATAAAATAAATACAAATAAAATAAAATATTTGGCAAGTTTTTGGTATTTAACATGTATCCTCCCCCCCCAAAAAAATCCTGTATGCATTTGAAAGGACACTGATGTTCTATATTCATGAAGATTTACATTCCCTTTTCGAGTTTAAATGTAACACTGTCAACCCACTGTCTCGTATTGTAAAATTAGGCAATATATGCTTGTCAGTTTTAGCTTTGTGTAATGAAAATCGTTTTTAATTATAGAAATAGTTACAGCTGAAATCAATTGGAATAAGTATCTGAAGACATCAATTAACATGAATGTCTGCCTTTGATCTAAAACACATTGCATGTTTTGTGTCTCTTATTATGGTAACTGTTTTTATTCTTATTTTAGTGCAGAATCATTCTTAATAATGAGTGCTCTCTATGCCAAGAGTCTTGATCTTCAATATTATGAGAGCATCTGTACCGTATCTATGACAATGTTCGACTGACTTGATTTTGAGGGAAAGCACCATAGAAATAGAATTACCTGTAATTCTATTTCTCTGGAAAGCACCCATTATTTCTACATATTTCTCCACTCAACCACCTTCCATCACCTCCCTTCACCAGTTCCCCTAACCACTCACCTCACCCATCTTACAAGTTAGTCTTTATTTGGGATGTTGCTGCAGTGCATGCCTTGCCTCTACTATCTCCCAGGCAACATGCCTCAGGACACATCCTAACGGCCCCGGAGAGCCGGCCCAGGCGCCTGCTCACAGCAAACAACAAAAACAGCATTTAACAGCACATAATGCTGGGCCCTTTTACAAAGAGCAGGAGGGTGGGGAGTGGCTCACAAAAGTCCATTTAAGGTACGGGTCAGTACATCTCAAAGCCTTTACCACTCCAGTCAAATTCTTTGTCTCCCTCATTCACAGCGAGTATCTAGACCAGAGGGCACACAAAGGCGATTGTCATTATATGGTCTCGGCTGACATTAACCCCGGAAGATTTTCACTGCTGTCCATTAAACTCTCCTTTTCCCCTCTCGATTACAGGCCAACTCCCCCAGAGCCACCCTAGCTAAACAGATACTTTTGGAAAATTCATAGAAAAGTAAACTTCAGTGACAATTAGTGTCGGGTTGTTTTGTTATTATTAGAGGACAATGCTTTTTAGCGGCCTTGAACTATGGTGTTCTAAAACTGCTGTATGTGATGGTGTTAGGCTGAGCAACAAAGCTGCCTGGACATTCTGTTCACATTAGCTAACAGCTCCTCCTCTGCTTCTCTCTGGGCTTTGTGTGGAGAGAGAAAGAAAAAAGACAGAATGCGCAAACAAGTTTATTTGCATTCCTTTAGCTACTAGTGGTCCTCTGTAAAATGGATAGAATTAGCCATGCTTTCATGGCTTATATGAAATATTTCTCAAAGTGAAAGTATTAGTTAAACCTTTTTTGTTTCTGTGCTTCTGTGCTATATTTCAACCTCGTTGTTCAATCCGATGTTTTAGAGAGGTCAGAAAGAGGTCAGTGGAATTGTAGCATTGTGGCATGCAGACAGAACTCAGAACTTATTCTAAAGGCATGGTAGATCTCTGGTAGTAAATTTCAGTGAATTCATTTCAACAAAACTATTATCATAATAATTCAGTATTTGTGTTCATGTTATTGTTTTTTATATTGAGCATACATTTAGGGGATTAATAGACTTATACAAGTATTTAATTACTTTGGGAAATGCTTGCTGTCACCATTAGCAAAGGTGGCACTGCCTTTAGCTTTGTGTTCAAGAGGTCAAGTGGAGGCCTTGTGAAAGGTTGAAGTTTACTATTGCACTCCAAGTCAAGAGTCACCATATAGCCATACACCGTCCCTTCACATCACACCCAAGCACGCACTCTATGACAGCATGGCTTTGATGGTCTGACAAGCTCTTGGACAGCCAAAGTTGTCAGAACCAGGGTTTGTAACCCTTGGCGTGTCACTGGCCCTTAAGTTAGGCCTGCTACATGGAGGGCAGCTTGTGTCTCCTCACTCATCAGGTTAGCCTCACTTATGTGTTGGCAGTGGCCCCACCGACAGACAACAGTCGGCACACATGCACAAGTGCGCACACACACACACACACACGTACACACACACACACACACACACACACACACACACACACACACACACACACACACACACACACACACACACACACACACACACACACACACACACACACACACACACACACACACACACACACACACACACACACACACACACACACACACACACACACACACACACACACACACACACACACACACACACACACACACACACACACACACACACACACACACACACACACACACACACACACACACACACATCCTCCTTCCCCCTCCCATCCAGCTGCCAGCCTAGGGAATGCCACTGACTGAAGGGTACTTGAGGCTGTCGACAGGCTGGGCTGTGTGGAGCGAGACCTCCACTCACCTGCACAGAGTGCTCCTCCGACTCCCCTTTCTTTCCCCCAGACCTCTAACCTTTCACCCCCACCCTCCTCCTCCTCCAACCCCCATTTACCTCCCACACCTTTCCTCATCACGACAGATAGTGTCCATCCTCACATGCTGGCACTGCATTTAAAATACTGACAGATAGGTTCACAGGACAGCCTTTGAGGGTCCTAAGTAGATAGTGTCCATTGTTCAACCCGTCTACACATTTTCTATGTATGTACTACCTGTGATTTTCATTGGCTGATGTAACACAGCATGAAAAAGGGGTTATGTATCCATGACACTGGCTTGGCTGGATTACAGACAACACATTGTATCTGGAATTCACTCTGCGGTGTATTTATCATCATTCCTAAAATATGACTACTTTAATCAGTTAAAAGATGCCCATCAATCAATTTGTTAGCAGTAGTCAATGATTGCAAACAAAAACCTAGCTCATAAAAGACCTCCAAAAAACTAATGTAACAATGTTTGCGTTCTATTAAACATACCTCCCCTGCAGTTCTATAGTGTTGTAGTTTGCTCCCACAAGCGGGCTAGGTCAATAGCGGTACATATGCTCGGCTGGATTAGGTTGGAGCCTCAGCATGGGCCAAGAGTTAGTTATTTCTGTCTGTTCAGAATCATGACAACTACAAAGCAACACAAGGCTTGGTCAGTGGGTTATACTTCTGCCTTATAGAGTGCCAACTGCCAAGATCTGTTCCTTTGACTAACAACCTAAAAAGAAATGTAACCCTGTGTATGAAAATAAATTAGATTTATTTTTGTTGTTCCCACGATGAAATCAGGGAGAGGATTGTGGATCTGTCACCATCCATCTGTCCTCTGTCTGTCCGTTCGTACATTAGTCTCAGACAACACTAAACAGATTTTTACGAAACTTGGGTGAATGATGTTTTCAATAGAGTTCCGCTGTTTACAAAATGACACTGATTGGTCAGATAGTGGCGCTATAACAAAAGATTGAAAATGCAAACTCTGAAAGGTGGGGAGCAACATGTTTACTCTTTCCTTGTTTTTTAATTGGAAGTTTAGCCGAATCCAAGATCTCTTCTCATCCAAATGATTGTTTGAGGGTTAGAATCACATCATAATTAATAGCCCTTGTGACAGTGAAGAATGTCCAAACAAACACTTTCCCAGGGTTTTTGTAATTGAAAGGTTGATCCCAATTGGCCTTCTGATTGAAAACTAAAACACATTACAAGTGTGAGCATTTATCTCACAGTCACAGGTCATTGTGTGAAACTGTTATTTTCTTAACACTTTGAGATGTCATTAATTACAGTAATGATTCGGGGGGAAGAAATATAGCTAGTCTATTTCAAAAACACCAGCCTGTGAGGTTACATATATCTCTTGCCAAGTTTCTTTTAAATTACAAAAAGAAAATTCACCATGATGATGATGATGAGTTGCGGTCTTGGGAAAAGAAAAAATTGAGAGCTTGTTAAAGAGTCTATAATTAGTTTATAAATATTTCTTTCTTTAATTCAGCATACAAAAAGACAGTATGTACAGCCACGTAAGAGTGGTTCATCATAACACGGCATTAAAGGAGACCCATGTGTTCCGTTCACATGCTCTGAGTGTTAGGCTTTGGACTACCTGCATGTCAGACATTATAGGGATAATGTGCTGTTTCTAACACTGGGAGTTCTTTGTCCTTATCCTGAGGATGCACACAGAACTGTGTGTCTGCAGGCGAGTCCCCAGTCAAGCTCCAGTGCTCAAGAGTTCAACACCAGTTACTAAAAAAGTTCCACAACTAAAAGTACTTTAAGTTCCCTTTGTGTGTTGAGCACCATTTCCCTCTCTTTCTTTCAGTGTCTTTCTCTGTTGAAAAAAGGACTACCATTTGAGGAAAAACACCATGGATCCTTCAGAACCCTTTGAATTCCGTGGAATGGTTCTGAAGTAAACGGTGAGTGTCAACATCAGAGGTTGGAAGTATACCCCCAACAGCAAATGAGGAGACTACAGTCCCTCTCCTCAAAAAAACAAATCCAATATCATTTATTTGAATAAAAGTATATACGAAAATAGACATTTGATATCCGAGTACGGCAAGTGTAATGCACATTTATGAAAGGAAAGAAAAAATCCTCGAGGACGGTGGTCTTCACGTAAACCAATAGGCATTGTCACAACACCCTTGTGTCCGCGTTCGTAAAATGGAAAAGGTTTTAAGTCCAGCTTGTGAGTCAGAGTTTAATTAAAAAGAATGAACAAAAATAAACACTTTCTTGTCAAAATATACATGCTAAAGCTTAAGACAAAAGTAAGCCTTCTTGGTAACGTAGTGCTTTGGTTATCTGTAGCCCCAGCACATAGACGTGGGGCGGTTAGGTGGGTGGGTGGATGAAGTAGACAACATGGACTCATTTGCAGACGTATCTCTCCACAATCCTCTCACACTTTTTACAGGTGACATAGCAGCACCAGTGGTACTTGCAGTGGCAGCGCTCCACCAGCTTCTCTGTGTAGGGGTTGTAGCCACGCCCACAGCACATCATGTCACAGCTGTCGCTGCCGATGGATGTCTTGTTGCATTGCCTGGAATGAACAGACAGAAAGGGGTAAAAAGTTACAACTATGTTTGAGAAACTTTTGCATTCCTAAATGACACTCATTCTGCCCCCAAACAAATGAGAGAAAAACAAACCATTCTACACACTGATAATACATTGTGGTTTATGGAAAGCCCTCAACGTCCCTAAAACATTTACATACACATAAACCCAGTCTCCCTAATAGATTCCCCCCTCAAACAACCCCATTGACCTTAGAAGAGTTCCTCTCTCAAAGATCAACCCCAAAACGTTTTGTCCAATGTTTTGGACAATTCCGAAACCATCTCAAGCCTAACAAATGTCTCTAAAAGGGGGAGCTTGATGAATGCTTATTGTGCATTCACCCAAACATTTCCCCCTTGTGTTTTGTCTTAGGGCACCGAATGCTTCGCTTGGGACCCTTTCTTAAGCCTGGGGGCATCTTAAGTGAGCAGAGAATAGCCGTATCATAAATCACAGTGAATACACACGGGAGCCCTCCCTCTATTTAACCCACTCTCGCTCCACATAATTGCATTGTTTTATAATACCAGAGTGTTAATGGCCAGCTTAGTGAGAGACAGAGACACTGAGAGGATGGCTGAAGCCTGCTGACACAGAGAAGGGACGAGGAGGGAATGGGTGGAGGGGCGGGAGGGATGTTAGAGTCATTGGGAAAAGTAGGACAGACTCATTACAATAGTGGCCTTTGGGACAGGCCAATTAACAATAGCTCTACACAGATATGTTTAGTCAGAGAAAATATGACCTTTCAGTCTGGTGCCTGGTGTAAAGTTAATGGATCAAAAGCACATGACCATCTGTAAACTCCACATCGCTCTCACACAGCTGTGTGTCTCACAGTCCGAGCTACTAATCCAATTCTGAACTAAAACATCCTTCGATGGTGCCGTCCCTCGTGAGACCCACAGCGCTTGTTGCCTTTGAGATACTGATCATCCCTCAGCTCTGGGGATGTTATTGAGGTTTAACTTGTTATGCATTTCTTATTAATACAGAACACATTCTAACCCCACAAGGAATGCCGCTACAAGGTATATTACTGGACAGCTTTCTACAGAAGGAGGCTTCCAACATTTCTATCCTTTACTAAGAAGTAGACTACATATGTTTACTGCTATTACACTCGAGGTATTATCAACGGGGTCAAAAGTATCCAAGGCGAGGAGTAGCGAGATTAGAACTCACTTGAAGGGTAAACACAGATAAGGCCACCCTGAAGTGTGTACCATTGAACACGGCTCCGTCAGGGTCAAACACAGTGCACTATCCCTTGTGGAGGGGCTAGGGATCGTGAGAGTGAGGTGGATGGTGCTGAGGCCATGTGATGGGGAGGTGCGGTTAAAACATCCCCCAGACCCCTGGGACCCTCGTTGAAACACACACCACACGACACATCAGCGTCACACGTAGTCACCAGGAGGCTGGTGATGCCTTGTGACTCAGCGTAAAGCACTGAATATATGCCATAGACCATGTGTTACGGCCCCTTATCAGGTTGGGGACAGCAGATGCATGGAGCACTGTGACTGCACCTGACATGGAGCATGTCTTCAGGTTATCTGTTAAGTGGCCTAAAGAGACGTTTGCATGAATTGTTTTCAATGTTCCGCATTTCCAGCTCCAAGAGCCCTGAACCCTACTCCTTACTGAAATGTGTCATACATCTTCTGCAGCCCAGCAGAGATTTAGCTACGCTACTAAAATTAATATCCATGGCAAAAGATACAAAAGGAAGAAAACCCACTAGGCTGCCAAAGATGGCAGTTGAAGTCGGAAGTTTACATACACTTAGGTTGGAGTCATTAAAACTTGTTTTTCAACCACTCCACAAATTTCTTGTGAACAAACTATAGTTTTGGCAAGTCGGTTAGGACATCTACTTTGTGCATGACACAAGTCATTTTTCCAACAACTGCTTACAGACAGATTATTTCACTTATAATTCACTGTATCACAATTCCAGTGGGTCAGAAGTTTACATATAGTAAGTTGACTGTGACTTTAAACAGATTGGAAAATTCCAGAAAATTTTGTCATGGCTTTAGAAGCTTCTGATAGGCTAATTGACATCATTTGAGTCAATTGGAGGTGTGCATGTGGATGTATTTCAAGGCCTACCTTCAAACTCAGTGCCTCTTTGCTTAACATCATAGGAAAATCAAAAGAAACTAGCCAAGACCTCAGAATTAGTTTTTAGACCTCCACAAGTCTGGTTCATCCTTGGGAGCAATTTCAAATGCCTAAAGGTATCATGTTCATCTGTACAAACAATATTACGCAAGTATAAACACCATGGGACCACGCAGCCGTCATACCTCAGAGGAAGGAGATGCGTTCTGTCTCCCAGAGAAGTACTTTGGTGCGAAAAGTGCAAATCAATCCCAGAACAACA